>NC_034607.1:19619373-19656050 GCF_900095145.1 Mus pahari | reverse complement strand
GACCATAGGTGTGTGGATTCATTTCTGGATCTTCAATTCTATTCCATTGATCTACTTGTCTGTCGCTGTACCAGTACCATGCAGTTTTTATCACAATTGTTCTGTAGTACAGCTTAAGGTCATCATGTGCTCTAGTTGGCAGGGACAGAGTGAAATAAGAAAGTAAGTCTGTTGATGCCTACACAATGGACCAGACTGAAGAGGGCTTCTCCCTCTAAGACAATCTATGAAAAAGACTCATTTCTGACAAGCTGGTCATCACGAAGTTGTGCACCATTTATACTTATTTCTACTTAAGAACCAACTGGTGTTGCCCCATTTGCTCTTTTAGCGGAGTCTCCATGGGAGAGCAGATTGCTAATTTAAAAGGCCACATGGAAACAAAAAATGTGTGGGGGTGATCTTCATGACCAGTTGTTACCTAAGGACTCCTTCACTGTTAGGGATGCATGCACCAGGGATCTCACTTGCAGATCTTATACAAGACAGTCATTTGCATTTCAATGCCGTTGAAGTGGATTGAGCTGAGACTCTCACTGCAGATAAGCACACTTCTTTTATTACACTGGCTCCCATCCCTTTCTTATTAGATTATAAGTTTGTCCTTGAGTTGCTCTTATTGTCAGGGACAGGATTGGTATGTTGGAGAACCCTGTTGATCAAATAAATGAATCCCCATGTCGGTGGGCTTCCTTCCATATTTTGTTTGCCTCCAAAAGCACTTTTGAAACTTTCCACCAAAGCCCTGTTTGTTCAAGAAGTCAAAGAGGAAGCCTCATGATGGACTTGGGTGTGGGAGAGACTCCCAGCTAGAACAAAGCAGCTCCTACAGAAAGTGAAAGAAATGATATTCATACTTGCTCTGGTATATTTTTCCCCCCACACCATTCCTTTCTGCTTTCTGAAAACCATGAGTGCAAAAACTGCCCAAAGGAAATGATTAGGGATAGTCTACATGCAATGAAAGCCCTGACAATATAGAAGATAATTGGACAAAAACTGTTTGAAAAAAACACGTGGAATTTAAAAACTGTTCTAGCAGAACAAGAGAAAAACGACGATCTTTTCACAAAATAGCAAGAAATAGTTGCACAGGCAGTGTAAGGGTGTAGAGTGGGGTCTCAGATGGTGAGAGTAAATACAATACAAAATATGTTTAATCTTCCTTACAATTAAAGGCCTGAAAATCAGTCAGAAGAATGAATCTTCCATTTAATAAACAAGGAAATGTTAAAGGAATTGTATATGAAACATGTGAGGCACAGAAGAATCTTGTACCATTGGGGGGGGGGGAATGTATTAAGTTTTAAGTTTTTGCATGTCTGTTAAGCAAAAGTTACTAAAATAAAAATGTATATCATCTGTCAACCTGGTGATTACAGTCCCCCCCAAAAATGGATTTGGCAGATATGTTGCAAAAGAAAGACAAAACAAACCATACACTGTCATAGCAAAAGCAACAAACAAAATAACAAAACCAAAATGAAGATATGGAAACCATCCAAATGCCCAACGAGTATGGACATATTGAAAGTCTTGAGTGTGGTACAGAATAGCATAGACCTACAGTAGAATACTGTAGAGCCGTTAATTAAAAACCAAGACATTTTTGTGTGTTCAGATACAGAAACTACTCACACATTCTGTTGTTCATCACATAATGTTTCTTTGAAACTCATGCAAGGGTACAGTACTGGCCTTTGTCTTTGTTAGAAGTATTCCCTGAAGTTGGGCATTTTAGGAGGCTTTTTTTATCTCTCCCCCTCTCTGTTTTGTACCTTTCTGCATTGTTTGAATTTTCTCAATATGCTCACGTGCTTCTATCATAAAAATTTTAAATGTCAACAGAGGTTATCTGTGTGGTGAGAGCATTGTAATAAATATTATAAGAGGTAGAGACAGTTGTGTGTGGAGAAAAAAACGAAAAAAACAAAAACAGAACATCCTGGATAAGAGATGCTCCAAACTCTCAAAATCATGTTACATCCACTGATATGAGAGATTTGAAACATAAATTGTCTCCTTTGCAAAATAGCTGGCTTCGGAGCCACCCACTCACCTAAACAGTTGTCTGAACCCTGAAATTACAAAGATGCTTCCTAGTAAGAAACTAATGAAATAAGGCATTGTGGGAACCCAAGAACAAGCCTGTGGCAAATATATATCACTGGTTCTAGAGACTTCCCTAACACTTGAAGCATAAGAAAGCCATCATGTTTTCATGACAGCACAATATCCATGCTTGGATGTACACACCCTTCTGATGGGGTGAGCAGAGAGAACTCAGAACTGGGAGTTCCCAGGGAGAATCTTCTAGAGTTTCTGGAGTGACAGGCAAACTCACAGCAGGCATCGAAGGTGAAGCCATCAACAAAACTAAGTACCCCTGTGCCCAGTTAGGTGAAGTATAAATGCAAAGTAAGGGAAATGGACTGAGGACCTGGGTATTGGGTAGGAAATGGCGAGAGGCAGCACATCCAAAACATATCAAAGTGGTCTGCTCCTCTCAGGGCCAGCTCTCCTACCTCTCCTGCAGTAACTTTTTCTCACCTAGTATTTTTATTAGAAGCAAAATACAGGCATATTTTTCTATGTCTCTCATTCTCAGCCCAATATTTTTTAATACACAAAAGTTCATCTAGGGATGGAGAGAGATAACTTACCTGGAAAAATTCTTGCCATACGTACACGAGAACTTGAATTTAGATCACCGGAGCCAATGCAGAAACTGTGTGCACAGGTAAACACATCTTATAGTCCCAATACTGGGAAAGGAGAGACGGTATGATCTCTGAGGCTTGCTCGCCAGCCTAGATAATCAGTGATCTTCAAGATCAGTGAGAGACCCTGTCTTAAAAAAAATAAGGTGAAGTATGAAGAGGGAGGCTCTGATGTTAAAGTCCTGTTCCCCAACTGGATTTGTCAATAAAGAAGGCTGGGGGTCAGTTGCTGAACAGAAGGTACAGGCAGGACTTCTGGGTCCCAGGAGGAAAAAGCAGATGCAAAGGAGAGAGGTCTGTCTGCCAGGCTTTGGAGGAAGAAGAACCCAGCAACCATGTGAGGTCTAAAGGGGCTCGGGGAGGGGGAGAGCTTGGGCCTGTGGCCCCCTCTACAGGCGGACAGCCAAAGATGATTGGCAGGAGGGGGGTGGGTGGGACTAGCCACTGAAGTTTAGGGCAAGTAGAGAGACAGATAATAAGTTGGTAAGGGCACACTTTTCCAGGTGAAGATAGTAACACCCAGCAATTGTGCCTAGGAGGCAAGTTGTAAAGTAACAAACATTGTGTGTGCGCGTGCGTGTGTGTGTGTGTGCGCGCGCGTGTGCTTGTGCGTGCGAGTGCGTGCGCGTGCGTGTGTGCGTGTGTGCGTGCGCGTGTGCGCGCGCGTGTGTGCGTGTGCGTGTGCGTGTGCGTGTGCGTGTGCGTGTGTGTGTGTGTGTGTGTGTGTGTGTGTGTGTGTTTTATTTACAGATTCAAGGGTCTCAGGCTGGAGCTGGTAACTCGGTCACCTCCTGGAGCAAAGGCAGGTAAAACAAAAGGGATGCCGGAAGGGGTTAGAAGAGCGGCCGATTGCAGGCAAAGGCTGTAGCACTTAAAACTACACGCCGCAACAAGAGTATAATTGAGAAAGACATCTAACATCAACCCATGGCCACTATGCATACACACACACATATGTATCCTAATGTATTTATACCTGTATTCATAAATGCTTAAACAGCACACATACACTTAACCCAAAGTACAGAGATGGACTTTATTAAACTAGGAAATTAGTATGTGCAGTAACACTAGGTATCTACTGTAGCTCAGCTCGCAGCAGCTGTTTTACACAGCTCCACATAGGTGCAGGTAACATCTCCCATCACAGAGGAGGAGAGTGGGACTTGGAAAGGCTAACCTGGGTCCACAATGACCATAAAGCTAGGAAGTAGGTTTGGGCCTAGTTAAACACTTCGGATGCTATACAGCGTTTCCACAGTTAAACTGCCTCCACATGCCGCCGTTTGACTTCACCTTTATCAAACACAAGCAGGGTATGCAATAACTCAACTGCACTTGTGGTCTGCACATACAGTCTCTAGGGGTGAATATTCTGCATCTGGGCTTTTCAGGTGATAGCCATGGACCAGGTGTAGCCACCGAGCACTTAACAGTTGGCTGGTGTTTAAACTGCCAAAGAGTTTTCACTGAATGCCATCTTAGTTCACTGCAATGTAAGTAAATACATGGGCTACCATATTAGATAATGTAGTTCTAGCCAAAGTCGCTCAGGAATTATTTAATTTCTATCAAAAGAAGAGAAATTAGAGAGAAGTAGCTCTATGTTTAAAAACTCACAAACCATCGACGCAGGGACCAAACCTTTTGAGCTAATCTTGTCCAACTCTTTCATTTCACACAGATAAACACATCGAGAGCCACAGATGTAAAGCAATTCATGGAGATGGGGCAAACCCATATCCAGCCTTTCAATCCACACCTGGGTTTGCTGCTCAGTGCCTGGCCACAGGTTTAAATGACGGCACAGGCTTGACCTAAGGTTTTTAGCCTAATATGTTATCTATGCTCCCTGGACTTAGAAGACGTCATGGGCAGGTGGAGGGCAGGATCTTAGGCAGGACTCCCTGAATAGGTAAGAGTTAATCTAAGGTGGAATTCCACAGGTAGAGAAGCAGGTCTAAGCTGACGACTGCCCTGCTAGCTAATTCTGTGGGCTATTGTGAAGGAAAGAAGTGGGACTAAATGCCTCTCGGTTCTATATCAAAAGTGTCTTCCTCCAAAGTCTAATATTCCCTGCACCGTGCCCTCCTTCCCACCCTCTGCCCACAAACGGGTCAAGCCCTGCACATCTCTCCACAGAGCAACTCTTCTATTTAATTAGGTTAATAGGTTACTGATAGGTTAATTGGGTTAAATCCTGGGCAGAGAGAACGTTCTAATTGCTGCTGCTGTCCCATTACCCCGGGCTGAGTTGAACCTGCACACACCAGGCTGTATTCTGTCCCTCCAAGACCAGTTTACACTGGGAATACCAGAGTGGCACAGGGCAGCTTCCTGCCCCCAAATGCTCTGGCAAAGGCATTTTGAAAAAGAGTACTTTTCTCCCTTCTAAATGATTTCTTCCAGGTTTCCCGTGAAACAAGTCATTTCATTTTTTTTTTTTTCTTGACAAATGAAAGAGGGGAAAATGCCTTTTCAAATCCAGGGCACTTGAAAGTTTCATTTTCCTGTTTTAATTTGCTTCAGCGTTTCAAGGGAATAATAATAGTTTTTTAATGCCAAAGGTGGCTTTCATCACTCAAAACCCTCTAATTTCCTCCCATATTGCAAGTAATGTGTTAATAGCTCCAAAATGAAATATTACCTAAAACACAACTTGGTAATTTTCCTCACAGTTCAAAGTTATTTGAAAAAGAAGCATCACCTTTCGCAAATATTTACTTTGCAACAAGAGAAGACGCTGCCGCGAATAATCTTCTATTCTCTCATCTTTTGTGCTGCCTTTGGATCTTCTATTCAGAAAAAAAAGAGAGAGATATATGGAGAAAAAAGAGGTTGGGGGTGAAACTGCCCTTCCCTCTCCTGACCCAGCACCAGGGGTCATCTAAAGCCCCAAACCTATCTTGAAAATCCCAGACCACCCTGTATACATATAATGGATAGAGGAGAGAGAGAGAGAGAGAGAGAGAGAGAGAGAGAGAGAGAGAGAAAGGCTGTGCACTCAACGGCCTCCTTATAGGACACACACCAAAGAAAAGATGTGCATAGAGGCCATAGAGAATTTAAAAGATTTATTTATGATGTATTACTGTAATTTTTAATTTAGACATGCAAATTTTTTAATTTGCACCGACTGCTCTGCCTTAATGGTTTTGATTAATACTTGGAGGTAGTGTTTGTGAAAGAGATTTATACCGTGATTCATCTGCAAAATAATCAAATCATTACCAGCTAATGACAAAGCTGTGAAAAATGATATAGATATTGTGTAACTTCCAGCTACGGCCGAGCACGTGGAGGTACCGGATCCTTCCAGCAAATGTGGGCTTGTGTTAATAACTGCTGGGAAGTTCGCTCTAGGTCCACTCTAATTTGGCAACAAAAAACATTGATCTTAATAAAGCTGTCTGATAAAAGGAGCAGTGATTAACATCCAGAGCCCTTGCTCTTCTGCTGATGCCAAGGTCTCCCCCCCCACCCCCGCTTTTTTTTTTTTTTTTTTTTTTTTTTCCAGGAATGAAATTCCACTGCACTTCCTGCTTATCGCTCCATCTCACCTCAGTCTTTTTGTGACTCTCCAGATAAGGCTGCAGACAGCCAGGGGAGAGGGTGGGACAGCAGAGCACTGAGGGAGCAGCGCTGGCGGCTACAGGTGGCAATTATAGGGAAGAAAGCATCAGAGCCTGGAGCCCTCCCTCCCAGAGCCAAGGAGAAAGCCTCCTCTCCTCGCTCTCCTGTGTTATTAGCTAAGGTGGGGGAGGCAACTCCTGGGCAGGTCCTACTCTCAAATGGCTCCAGAGCAAAAGGAGGAGGCAAAAAAATCCAGGGAACACAGTCCTGGGTTTCATTACAGCACTCCTCCTGGCCAGAGGAGACCTCCCTCAAGCACTCACGCAGCTGCCTTGGCACAGGGACAGGTTTGGGTTTTGACTTTCTGATCACCTCTAGCTCGCTATCCCTACAAAATCATAAAGTTGCCTTTGAGGGGTTGGTTTGGGGGAGAAGGAAAGGGCAGGGTTTCCACTCTCACATTGTAGCCCAGGCTGACCCGCAGCTTTAGGTAGAGGACCGGAAAGCCTCCTGCCTCTGCCTTCCAGACATCAGAGATAAAAGACACAAGCCACCATTACGCCCAACTTTTTTAAAAGGTCCATGCCTTGTGATCTTTGAAAATTCAACTGGTAGCATTGTATTTATTTATCATGTGTGTCTTGTGGTTTGGGAATACGTACGCATGGTGGAGTGCTTTGTGGCAGTAATTGTCCTGAGACCCTAGCACTAGTGGTTGGAACGCCCCGCCATCTTCATCATGAATCTTCACAGCAAACATAGAAAGCATATTATTGCTGTTGTCATCTTTCTTTTCTTCATCAGACTAGCTCTCTCTGTAGCTCATTTCTGACCTGATCTAGCATCAATATCTGCCTTAAGTTGCTATGGAAGAGTGAAAATTCTCCATCTAAGGAGTCGGAAGTGAGAGTGGGTGAAGAGGATTGAGGTGAAGCAGAGGGAGAGCTTTAAAAGAAGAACACGTGCATTCACAATAACTGCCTCCAAAGTAATAATATGTTAATGCATCATACAGAGAACCAGCTCCTCTTTTATCCAGCTCCTCACAAAGGGAAAGCCAGGGAGTTGATAATCATTAATATTTCACCAAGGACCCATCCATATTTTCTGTGATGGTGACACAGACATGCCACTTCATCAGGAAGCCATTTTACAAAATTAGAAGAAGCCAGCACCATTCTGCAAAGCCCCAGTCAGGACTACTTATCATTATTATTTATTACTTACTGGGTGCCAACTGGTTCTATGTTGCAGAAAGAGACTTGGAGAGGCACCACGTAACAGCCGACAGTTCCTGTTCACTGGGCTCATGATCCAGCTCCAGTCGTACAGCAATGATGGCTCTTGTGTCTTTAATTACTGGTAACTACCACAAAAGGGAGATCAGAACTTTCTATCACTGTTCTAGACATGAAGATAAATGAGGGGGGAAGCAATAAGTGTAATTAATTTTAGCCAGAGCTGGAAGAGGAAAACTTTCAGCTGCGGTACCACACATAGCATCCGTCAGGACTGGCTTGCTAGCAGAGCTGGTACCACTCACTGACTCAGAGACAGGCCCAGGAAAGGCAAAAAAAAAAAAAAAAAAATGAAACACCGCGTTTGTGATATTGTCTCATCTCAACATGTCAAAAACAACTGAGTGACATCCCCATGCTTGTGCCTTGGAAAGCTGTGGGAGTTTCAGCCAGTAAGTTCAAAGCCAACCTAAAACCCGAGACATTCCGAATAAACCCATGTCACAAGCCTGTGGGCAGCTAAGCATCTTGTGCAACTCTAAAGTAAGATGCGTTGCAAATAAGGAGACTAGGAGAGGTGAGGGGTGGAAGATGCACACTCAGAGGCAGAGGGGCAGAAAGTTGTCGAGACTTATTGGATCAATCCCCCTAATGCCTAGATGAGCAAGGCTGCTAAATTCTCAGGTAGCGAGCCATGTCTCCACCTCTTAACTTCCAGGAGCTTCTAATGACTGGACTGCACTCTCGAGAAAATTAAATCCAAAATAGAGGCATCATGCTGATGTCGGAAGAGGGAGATACATCTTTGTCTGCCAATAACATGTGGAAACAAGATGAATTTGCCTCTGCTTTCCAAGTTTAGACAATATATGAAGGATGGATAGTGGGCATCACTGCAGCTCTCCTGCTGCTGCTAACTGACCACCAACATCCTGGAATCAGTCCCAATCCAGATCTTTCAGCCCCTTCACCTGCTACCAATAAACACAGCCTTGTCTTTGCCAAGAATAGTAGCTGTCGTTCTGAGATCCATTTTCAAAACTTATTCTACTCCTTTGCATGAGTCATCGGCTTCTTGCATCCCATCAAAGTCTCGTAGGATGTAACGTTGAGTAGGATTTTAGATAATAATGAGAATATTCTAGACACGAGTGCCGAAGAAGACATTTTTAACTTACATGCTTATTGGAATGGGGGGGTGTCCTCTGTTGCCTATCCTGATCTCAGTCTTCTGAGTTCACATCATTTTTCTGCCTCAGTCTTCCCAATGGCTAGATAGCTGGTGTCACATGGCTGGTTGCCACAGCGGGACAATGCAGTTCTAGAATATTCTGCCTATATGTAAGGGTGTGTGTGTGTGTGTGTGTGTGTGTGTGTGTGACCACACACAGGTGTCTATTTAAAAAGTTTAGATAACTACATGTGGCTATTGTGTTGTTCCAAGGAAGATGGTACCCATCTTACTGAAGCTTAATACATCATAAGTGAAGGAAAGCATTCTCACTGCACTTACTGGGTCCCTCTGTCCCATAGTCCCTTGAAGCTAGAAGTGAGCACACAGCTGATGGCTACTGGGCTAAGTTATTGCCTTTGTCACATAGCTTCTTCATTCTTATTTGCCCCTGTAAATGTAAATGTTGCTTTTATTTCCTCATATAAAGTGATGAATTGAGAGCCATACCCAGGTTTTATGAATACCTGGCTTGGGCTGAGCCCAGAGCATTTCCATCTAGCTACCCCTAGGTCTAGTCTTCTACAAGCCCAGACTTTGAAGGCTTCAGCTTCCAGCCTCTATATGCTAGCCTAGGCCTCAAAGGTTTCAGATTCTGAGATTTACTGCTGAATAAATTCACCCTTTCTAGCTCTTTCTGAACTCTGACTGGCTGGCTCAACTTGGCTATTCTGGCTCAAACTTCTTTCCAAACTGACTAATTCAAATTGGCTTCTCTCAGCCTCTGACTGAATTGTTCTGCTTGGAAGGACCGCCTTTGAACTCCATGAACTCAACTGTTCTGATTTGAACTGAGCTCAACTGCATTCAAATGAACTGTACAGAACTGAATTCCTCCAAACTCAACTGAAACAAACTGATCTGAACCAAACTGAGCAAAACTGAACTGACTCAACTCTATCTCCCTAACTGTTCTTAAGTAGCCTCTCTTTCCTGTCTGTCCTCAGGATAGTTGGGTGTATCCCACCTCTTATTCCTTTCTGCTTTGTCACTTCGTCAGCCCCTCAATTAGATGTCATTGTTTGGGATTAAAGGTGTGTACTAAAGGCATGTCTGCCTTCCAGCCAGAGGATTAAAGGCATGTGGAGTGTCTGCATTCCAGCTGGATCTTATATTTGGATATTATTCCTTGCCAGAGCAGCCATGGTACTGGATTAAAATTTCTCTGCAGCTCCCATTTTTCCTCTGTCCAGGTGTATATCTGACAACACATGGATCAACTACCTTGAGTATAAAGTATGGAAGATAGGAATTTGGAGAGGAACTAGGACATTGAAAACCCATTGGTTCATTGCAGTAGTCCCGAACTGCTAACATAGACTTATGTGTTGGGTGATAAAACCCTCCATCATTTCAGTGTAGCATGTAGTTTTTACTGCCCTACTTTAATGTTCCTGGGTAGTCCATGCTACCAGCCATCTACCCAGATGCTCTTGGGTCTGCAGGTGAAAGACACACACACACACACACACACACACACACACACACACACACTAGCTCATTTTTAACCTGCCTTTCTGGCTCAGTCGCTGGACTCTTCTAAGCCTCTCATGGCTAACATGCCCTTCCCTTTACTCTTATCTCAACACCTCTAAAACTTACCTCAGCTTAGTTGCCCTGTTACCTTCTGTGAAGCCTATTGGTCTTGCTGCCCAAGATGCTTTGGGGCTACCCTTCCATGGGCTGCTTTCCCTTTTCACTTACATTTTGGAAGATCCCCCTGTGGCTCTTACGTCTATTCTGTCTTTCCCCCAAGTATATTGATTCTCCTCCTCCTGACCTCCCTCTTTCCCTACCTTCAGGAACCTGAAAGTCCTACCTCTTTCTTTCTGCCCAACCATTAGCCACTGGCATCATTATTGACTGATCAAGAACCAACCGGGGACAAGGACCTTCAGCATCAGTACTCACAGATTCCTGATTAAGTCAAAGCATCAGAACCACTCCTCTACATTTCCGTCTTTGCCTGTTTTCCTATGTTTATGAATTACAGCCCCAGTGTATATAACTGTGATCCAGAACAGAGATTGAGCCCAGAGACCTTGGCCTATAGAGATGGCATAAAGTCGGTGCACGACTGTCCTTATCCACTGCATGCATTCCTCCTCAGAACTCTCCTTAGTGCCAACCTAGATATACTGTGAAGCTGTGGGCCTGTAGAAAACTCCCTGCCTTGTGCTGAGCATCCCTGCTCTGTGTTTGGTTTCCCCATGAGTTCATCTTCTTGCCTCCTTCTTTGCAACTTTCTCCCCCATTAGAAGAGTGTTCCACAACTGAGAGTCCTCCCCAAATCTGGTGCCTGGAGAGAGAACAAGAAAGGCTCTGCAGCAGGTTGAGGGCGTCCCTTTATTGGGGCAAATGGGTAGGAAGGCGTTTGGATATTATATTTTTGTGGAGAAGAAGTGAGTTCCCTCCCCTCCCATTAAAGGTTTTTCCAGGAGGCAGTTTTCTAGAATGTGACAGAAATAAAGCTTCCCTAGTGTCAATCCTGAGGTCCCTCTGTTTCCCTAGTGACTTATATTTGCTTTTCAGGATAGTGTTGGCTTCAACCCTATAATGCTTTTGGCTCGGCCTCTTGGGTATTTAGGATTGCGAGTGTGCACCTCCACGCCTGGCTCTTGATGACATGAGAATGAATGCTTAGCAGATGCTAAGCTTCTGCTTAGAGGCTTCATATGTTACTTCCCTTGATCCCCAATATATCCCCAGCAGATCATCTAGAATAACTCAGGGACTAGGGTCACTGGGCAAACTTTTGTTGTGTTTGTTTTTGTTTTTGTTTTTTTATATTCTCATACTGAATTTATTGACAGTCTTTCACCAAGTCTGTGGACTATTCTTCCTGTAGTCATATGCTAATCCTCCTTCTGTTCTCATTTTATAGATGAGGAAAGCATGGTTCGGAGAGCAGAAGAGAGTGTCTGCAAAAGTACCAGCCTTGGGATCCAGAATTCGGGCTGCATCTCCAGGGCTTTTTCCGCAGAGCGAGAAATGGACTATAATCTCCCCCGTGGCTGTATCAAGTGCCAGCTACTGAAGGCACGGTTAGCTCCCCTCCATAAAGGAGCTTTGTTGGAGGGACCTAGGAAGGAAGAAGTCCTTGGGAGAGGCCTTGAATGATGGGAAATGTCTAGCGGTCCAGTGGCATCTGCTCCCTCTAAGTCTCCTAGGGTGTCCTTAGGCTAATGGGGTCCCTGAGCTTATAGGGGAGCATCAAGGAGTAACTCTTCCCTAACAGTGTCTATCAACAATGAAAAACGCTCCTGATGTGTCCCCTAGTAACATCTATTCCTCCTCCCTCAGCCACAAGTCTGGAAAAATATGTGGTGTACAATAGGTGATATAGAGTAAAAAAAAAAAAATGGCAACAGCTCAGTGAGAGAGAGTGGAAGTAGAAGAGGGTGGGACAAACAGAGCAGGGTGGCAGCTCTGTATTCCGAGACCATAATCAGGAACCACTAGGGAAATTCACCAGCAGCTATCCTTTCCACAGACAACCCAGAAGTAGAACAGGGCTGACCAAAGTCCTACCTCACCAAAGAAGAAAGCTGAGTGCTCTCCAGGGACTGAGCCCCACCTTTTCCTTTGCCTTTACATCTGACTCTTGGTAGGTTGTCCGCCATGAAAATTAAACTGAAAGACAAGTCATTTCAAGCCTTGGCTATTTGGGCTTAGGTATATATACAGGTTAGACCCTTTCCCTGATTTCTGTGATTACATCTTGTATGTTCATGACTGTAGTTGGTTTTTTTTGTTTTGTTTTGTTTTGTTTTTGTTTTTGTTAACTGAAAAGATGTTCTCCCTTCAAATCTTCTCTTACATGTAGTCAAAGGTGCATGTGGTCCTATTCTCCCAGAAATTTGTCCTGCTCTCCACTTTCTCCCCCTTTCTCCATCCATCATGGCATCTGAATCTTCCCTAACCCTCTTTTCCTGATTTAAAAACGAAGGGAAGAAATTCTGGGGCGAAGCCTCTCAGGAGCAGCTCAACCGGAAAGTATTTTCTCTCTCTCTCTGTCTCTGTCTCTCTCTCTCTCTCTCTCTCTCTCTCTCTGTGTGTGTGTGTGTGTGTGTGTGTTTGTGTACATATATGTGAGGGTGGGGAGTGCAGGGTAAAGGTGGGTGGGGGTGGGGGTGTAGCCCCCTCTAATCTGAGAAGATCAAAGGACAACATTGTGAAGTTGATTCTCTACTTCTCCCTCTACAGAGGCTCCAGGGATGGAATTCAAATTGCCAGATGTGTGAGTGATGATGCACTTTTACCTGCACAGCCATACCACCGGCCCAAAAAGTTCTACCTCCGAGGTTTTCCCAAAGCTACTCAGTGCAGAGATCGGTAGCTCTTCATGACATTCACTGGACATTTACCACCTGGAGTTTATGCCAGTTGCGTTTCTATCCCAACAGAGAACAACTACCCTAGCGTCACAGGTGAGGAAGTACCATCACTGTCTATCGCAGATCACAGGCAAAGAAGTACTATTGCCCATGATGGATACTGGATACTAGGAAAAGAATGGACGTCACAAGTAAGGAAGTATCGTGGTCCATCATAGACACTGGGTACTGAGAAGAGAGTGGAAGGAAGGAGGACTCTGGGTTTCTGCCTACAATATGACTAATATGGTATCTAGGTCCAAATGTGGACCTCCTTCACTTTAATGGCATCCATCTGAGTATGACAAAGTCATTCAACAGACATTGGCTACAGATCGATGTGCTAGTCCATAGGAGATTCTCAGAACAATCTCATGAAATGGGGGTCAAGGCACACAGGAGAAACATTCTAGCCTTGGTCCTTGTGGCCGATTTGTGAAGAGAAAACAACCGGAAGCTAAGGCTTTAGAAACAGAAGATCAAGAAGCCAAGGCAGAGGCATGAGGAGTGTCGTTTGAGAAAGGGGAAGCACTCCAGGCCCACTGAGGAGTGCTATACCACTGTTTGTTGCTTGTTCTGTGCCCTGAACCAAGGAACAAGGTTGGTATAGAGACCCAGCTTATCCTCCTTGGCAAATGTAAAGCATCCTGTGTACCTCCACCTGCATGGGACACCTTCCCCGAATCCCCTCAACAACATCTGGGGCAGTCTCAGTATGTAGGTGGATTTTTTTGGTTGGTTTTCTTGAGTGAAAAGAACATATCCTGTATCCTTAATTCTCATTTACTCCTTGCACATGGTTGTGGTGATCGTGTGTGGCCCAGAAGAAAAGAGAATCGCCACAATAAAGCTCTCAATTGGTGGATTAAATAAAATGTTTTATCATTGATTTCTAAATTACTAAACTACGTTGAGATGTTGCCAGTGTCTATTTAATAGAACTGCCAAAAAACATTTAATTTTTTCGTATAAAACACACCCAGAAAACTGAACAAATTTCATCAAAATGTTTAAATGCCAGAAATGATTCCAATCTAATAAAACATTAAGGCCTTGCGTTGTCTGTATTGTGTACACGGCAGACCTCCATAAACGACACGGCTGGAACCTGCTTTTTAATTCTTTTGCACAAAAGCACCAATTTAGGTCCTGCTGGGAAACCTTTCGAGGGATCACTCAGTAAATAAAGCAAACCAATTTCTTAAAATACAGTTAGCCACAAGCAGTTCCTGCAGGTCTGCGAGGACTCTCTGCTGATCAGGCGCCCAGGCGGCCTGGGCCATCAGCTGGTGAGACAGAATCTGTTGGTATCTGCTGGTTCCCTGACTGACAGTCGTGTGCAAGCACAGAGGCATGTAGATACACATCAGACAGCATGCACACAGAAACAAGCAGCGGGAGGGGAGGGTTTTGGATCCCAGATGGACGTTGGCATGGAACACTTTGAAACTGCCATCTCCCGGAGCCTGATCATTTTTTTTTTCCCCCTCCCAGCACTCACAGTCTACAAAGTGAAGGCTATAAAATGGGGAAGAAGCATTTGGCTTTTACGGGGCTCATCAGATCCCCCAGGTGTAATGTTCCTGGCTTATGTTCTGGAATATTTTTAAATATTTATTTTATTTTTAGTTATGTGTACATGTGTACGTGGGGGGGGGGGAATGTAAGTCCCCACGAAGGCCTGAAGCGGATATTGGATCCCATGGAGTTGGAGGTACAGTCAGTGGTGCGCCCCTTAGGCATGGGTCCCGGAATTCAAACTTCGGACCTGTGCGAGAACAGTCAGCAAGCGCTTTTAACCACTGCGCCTTCTCTCCAAACTTCGCCCTTTGATCTAATCTCCTGCCTTACAGTAAGATGTTGATTTTTTGCACCAGAAGAAAACAAAGCCTCAGACAGAGGGCCCTGTGCAAGGCAAAATTAAAATCTGTATGAGTCACACCAATCCTACTTTTCCTCCATTCCTACTTGGGAGAACAGCAGGCACCCATCACCTTGGCAGCCTCATTATAAATAAGAATCCATTGTATTCAAAAGTAAACCCCCCCAAAATCCCAGGCTAGGTTCAACCAACCAAGGACTTCATGCCTCGTTTTTCTAGTATGTTTTATGGACAGTGGGACTAGAAGGCTGGGATAGAAAGTTCAAGAATACGGCCAGCCTCCTTGAACAGGGCTCAGCAGAACTCCCTCCACAGTGCCTGTAGGTTGGGACCTGGGACAGCATAGACCACACCAGGAGATCTCACAAGTGTCCATGAGTAACTGAAGCCACGTCCTGCCCCTGAATCAAGAGCTAAGATTTACAAGAAAGCCAGTGAAATTCTCTGAGGGGAGCAAACCCACTTCTTGTCAACCTGAAAGATCAGTTAGAGTTCCCAGAATTCACCCCCAGAGTGTGCCCCTAAGTCACCCAGTGAGGGACTGTGAGAAACTGTATAAATGGACTCAAAACAAAACAAGACTCACCTGACAGTGAGTTTCATTATGAACCTGGGGTTTTTCTAGAATTGGTGATGTCACACAGTTTTGAAATGTTGGGAAGGTAGGGGCCTCCCATCTATGCTCTGTGCTCAGGTGAACCTGATTATGTCTGATAACCCTCCCTTCCCAATTCACAGGACAAATGCATCTTATCCTCCCAGTAGGTCTCAAGAGCTCTCTAGCCCACCCTGCCCTTCTCACTATTCGAAGTGGTTAACAACCAAGTCTGGTGTCATCGTCTCTGTTCTTAATAATTTTTACCACAAACTGAGGCAAGTCATAAAGAGTCGTATTTTGGCTCAGGGCTCTGGTCCAAGGTTAAGAGGCTGCATCTCGTGATGACCTTCTGCCTGGCAGAGTCCCAAGGCTTACAGGGCATCATATGGCAAGAGCAAAAAAACATGAGGGAAAACTATCCCCCCTGCCTGCTTCAGCCGAACTACTCTTGAAATAACCCATTAGCCAATTAATTCGTGGATAGCATGGAATCATCTGTCCATGGGGGAACAACCCTAGTCATTCCATAAAGACCCTACCCAGTTCCACTTTTTAATGTCTCATACTGGACATTGAATTTCATTGAGTTTGGACAGGGGAAGCCATAGTCCGTATGAATGTGTGTCCATTTCCAAGGCAGCGTCAGTCTCCACCACACCGTATAGCCACTATCACCGCTAAGTTCCCAGCTGTCTGAAGCAGTGGGAATCTCTGAGGCAGACCTACCTCCAAAGTGCCAATGTGAACTTGAGTTACTTGAGTTATACAGAAGCTTCGCCACTTAAAACATTATCCATGCAGAAGGGGGAGTCAGCCTACCCTGAACACGAGCAAATGTACCAGAGCATAGGGTTCCCAGGCCCTGAGAAGAAGAATTGGCCTGCCCTAAACCAGAATACGGAGTCTTAGGCCCCACCCTTGAACTAGGGGATAATCATCTGCATTTTGTAGCATCCACACATGATTCGTGTGTGCCTCAATGTTTGGGAATTGCTGAGACAGGCCCAGGTTTTCTGCGGGTGTTGCAAGCATTCGTAACTGGCTTGTATACCTAAGAATCCCAGAGCTACTGAACTCAGACTTCTCCCTTAATGAGACTTTAGGAAGCTGCACACTTGTTAATGTTGGGGACATGTGGACCTCTGACTTGCAGTTTGGGTACCACCACAGTGCAGGGGGTTTAGTATCAAGACAGAGCAAGCATAGCCTTGTGCAGTTTCAGATTTTTTTTCTTTTTTCTTTCATTGGATATTTTCTCTATTTACATGTCAAATGTTTCCCCTCCTCTTTCCAAGTTTCCCCATCAGAAACTCTCTATCCCATACTCCCTCCCCCTGCCTCTATGAGGGTGCCCCACCCACCCACCCACTCAGGTCTTCCTGCCCTGGCATTCCCTTATGCTGGGACATCGAACACTCTCAAGCCCAAGGGCCCCTCCTTCCACTGATGCCATCCCTCTGCCACATATGTGGCTAGAGCCATGGCTCCCTCCATGTGTACTCTTTTGGTTGGCGGTCCAGTCCCTGGGAGCTCCTGGGAGGTCTGGCCTGTTGACACTGTTGCTCCCTCCATGGGGCTGCAAACCCCCTCACCTCCTTCAGTCCCTTCTCCTACTCCTCCAGTCAGGACCCCATGCTCAGTTCAATGGTTGGCTGAGAGCATCCACCTCTGTATTTGTCAGGCTTGGCAGAGCCTCTCAGGAAACAGCCATATCAGGCTCCTATCAGCAAGCACTTCCCGGCATCCACAATAGTGTCTGGAGGTTGGTGACTGTATATGGGATGGCTAATATCCACTTATCAGTGAATGCATGCTGTGTGTTCTTTTGTGAACCTCACTCAGTTACCTCACTCAGGATGATATTTTCAAGTTCCATCCATTTGCCTGTGAATTTCATGAGAAACCAACAGAAACTTCTCTCAGGAAATCTGAAGGGTCTGAGTAGGACACACAGGTAATGCTCCAGGCAGCAGTTAAAGTGTATTAAACAGTTAATAAATGGTTGTCTTTAGCGTCATCTGCCTGTACCCTGCCTCTGCCCTAAGCACCGTCTCATGAGGGTGCCCGAGCATCTCTTGCAGCTTTAACATGCTCTGCTTTGACAATTAGTCCATTTTTTCCTTAAAACTGTTGAGTACCCATTAAACCAAATCCTGGAACTGTAATAGCAACACAAATGCATTGTGAAACCATTCAGTCTGCGTCCACCTTTCACTCCTGCTAAACTCAGTTCGGTCTGCAGTGTAGAACTGAAGCAGCAGGAGGGCGGCTGTGTAAAGCACTGGAAAACATTTTGATGACCCAGGGAAAAGCCAGCCCTTGCCGGAGTTTGATTGTCTAACTGTCGATCACAGGTAATGCTACCTGTAATCAGGGTCAGAGTCTGGTGTTTCCAGGCTCTTGAGCTCTTATCCAAACAACTGAAAATAAGGTCTCATACACACTTTCAGTAACCAGAAAACGTTGTTTACAAAAATGTAACAATGCAAGCCCTAGGGAGATACACTGTCCAGGCTGCCAGTGGGCCGCATGAGTAAGGGTGATCAGTGTTCCCATCGTTGTACAGAGCTTCCTTTTATGGGGTTCCTTTTATGGGGTTCACAGGAAGATTGGTTGGGGTAATTAGAGGCATAGGTTCTCTATTTCCTCTGCTAGACTTGAATTGCATAAGGCCTTGATGACTGCATGTCCCATCCCATAATGCATCTGATTTTAATTATATGCATGCCCAATTAATTATAAAATAGTTAATAGGGGATTTTTCCCTAGAAGTTTAGTTGAGGACACAGTTTTGTCTTATTACACCTGTACCCCAAACCATTTCAGACCAGATTGGCATTTCTGCTCTTCATACTGTCTACATTGGGAATATGCTTGAATAGAAGCTAAGTTTGATTACTTCAAGGGATTGAACATCTTAGTCTCTTGTTCAGAGAGTGATATGTGGAGCCTGATGCTTGTAGGGTCCTGGCGCTGCTGAGGTTGATAGGTACACTATTTAGACAAAGGTGTGTTTATGTACATACATGTAAAGGAGCTAGGATGCCCAATGCATTATTATGGGGAAGGTATTCAAAACCAAATGGGTTACCAGATTACTAAACCATTCCCTAAGCTCGAATGCCTCAGAAAGACTGACAAGTAATTTTGCAATTGCATCTGTAAGAGGCATATTGAAGTGGTGTGAATGAGGATCGTGTAAACACAGCTAGATGGATAATGCAAACTGGAGAGATGGCTTTAGAAAGAAATACCAAACTGAGAATGAGAATGAATAGAAGTTAGCATTGGAAGAGAGTCCTAGGCATGAGTGATGACTAGTGGGGTGGGCTTGTGGCAGAAAGGACTTCAAAAAATCAGCGAAAGAACAAGAAAAGACAAGTGTCCTGGACCAATCAGAGAGACTAGGAAAGCTACACAAGCCAGTTAGCAATAGGGTCTGGTACTTAAGGAGGAAGGAGGAGATCCTTAATATAGGTGGTTCCTATGGTTTAAGAATAAGGAGTCCAAACCTTGGATTGAAATTTGTTCTCATTACAACTAAACATAAGAGGTGAGACAGGAGAGAGCTTTCAGAGATGGTCAACTATAAGCCTTCACGAATGGATTAATCCAGTCACACAAATAATGGGCTGATTGGTTAGTGAGTTATCCATAGAGTAGATCAGCTGTGAAAGGCAAAGGGGTCATCAATAAATGTGACCACCCACCCTGGACCAGAACTTTGAACCAACTTAATCCTCACTAGAGCTCAGCCAGTCTGTAGAATTGTTATTAACAACAGAGAACGGATTAAGACAGCATCTGAAATAAACATCTCTACCACCCATGACCGTCAAGACACTAGGAAGAGTTCAATCATGCTAATGGAAAAACCACTAATGCAGAAAGAGATTGGGTGTGCAATTCAGAGGGACTGAAGACACAACTGATGTTAACATGGCAATATGAGGAAAGAGAGGACCACACCAGGAAAGCCAGGGGCTGCTCCTCCTAATGTTTACTCTCTCTTGCATTCCAAACTATTCTTACTGGGACGTTTTTAATTTTTTATTTTATTTTTAAGATTTTTCTGTAAAAGCTCGCGTCTTTAATAATCTCATAACTTCTTATCACATTGAAGCTCCTGTCCTGACCCTAGGGTCCTTAGAAGTCTAGAATCATCTTTAGCTCCTGCGTCCCTATTTCTATCCCCATTCTTCTCAATCATTAAAAAAAAAAAAAAAAAAGTGAAACAGTGCATAGAAAAGAATGGATGGAAAGCGTGGGATACAGCAGGACTTGATTGTAAACACAACCACCAACAGGTGGCACACCCAACTCTCATACCATCTTAACTGAGACTTGAATCGCCTTTCAAGTCCAACCCCTACCTCCACACACTGAAGGTATAATCACTAAATGTAATGATTCTTGCTCCTTTGTCTTCCATAGATAATTCTGTCTCAAATATTTACATCCATAAACCAAATATTTTTAGTTTTACTTGGCTCTTAGTGTTTTATAAAAATGGGAACTTGGTCATACACAATCAACACCATCTGGAATCTCCAATAGCAAAATATACAAACTTTTAGGTAAATTAAGGAAGATAAGCCATTCAGGTCTTCCAGTTAGGAAAGGATATTTTAGATAAACATGAAGAAATACTTAAGATTTAAGGAAACACAAAAAAACAAAAACAACCCCCCCCCAAAAAAAACCCTCCTTCCCTCCAAGTGTCCCCTCACCTAACAATGGGACAGTAGCTCCATGGGATGCCTTTGTAAGTGCAAGTGTTCTCCAAGGGCTGGCATGATGTGAGGTCTCTACTCTGTGCTGGGTATCCCTGGAAACAGGGGCTACTACAAAGGTGAGCAGCAAGCACAGTATTCCAGAGGTGAGCTCTTAGGATCAGAAAGAGGGGAAGAAAGGGAGCTAGGCGGGAGCTTGCCAGAGATGCCCACAACTGTCAGCTCAGGGAAATCTAAAGCTGGTGTGGTCTCTCAGGTACTTCGCACTGAGGCAGAAAGTCCAAATCTTTCATCCCATGGTCACCGGTCATCAGAAGCCATTGATCTTGTGCAAAAAAGCCCTCCTCGGCCAGGGCAGTTTCTCCGGGAACTGACAGTTATGAGGCTAGCCACTAGAAGTAGATAATCTTGTCCCTAAAGGAAAATCTGGGTGGTACAGGGACTGCCCACCAAGCCTATTCCTCAGATGTCTTTTTGAGTCCGAAGAGATCAAATGGCAGTGGCCAAGATTGTGCCCTATGGTGGACGGATAAGGACATGGAAAAAGAGGAAAACAGGTAACTCTGAAAGTACCTTGGTGTAGAGACAGCTTCAAGAAAGGTCAGTGCTGGGCCAACAGTGTAACATCAGAGCTACTGTGTGGACTAGCTTCCACTCCAGCACCAGCTTGTTTGCTGGAATCCACCTGGTCCTCTCTCTACTCAGGGCTGAGTTACCTAGCTAGCAGATCTAGCATGTTCTTAGAGAACCAGCACAGCAGGAGGTACAATACGGCCCCCATTCACACACCCACAGAAAAAGTCTATCTTGATAAACTTACCCAGAATTTAGCATTCAGAGAAACTTGAAGGTAGCTACTTTCACTTCAATGTCAGTAAAAAAATGTGGAATCACTTTGAAAAGTGCAATGCTAATATTTTGAATTCACCAGGTGGGAGAGTGGTGCTGGGCCAAGGAAAGGAACCCAATCTTTCCTAGTACTCCAAGGACTTACTCTCTTAAAGGCAGCCCTAGGCTTCAGGTTACCATACAGAAGCAGTGAGCTGTCCCACTTGGGAATCTTGGCCACTTGTGCCAACAGCACCAAAACTATCACCTTCTCCAGAACTTCGCATTTTTTTTTTTTTTTTAGATAAAAACATTTTTCAGCAATCAGCAATACTTTGTGGTAACAAAATGGTAGGGAAGAGGAGAAGAGAAGAGCAGAAGGTCAAGGGGACAGAGGAAAAGAGAGAAAAGAGGAAGGAGAAAAGAGGAAGGAGGAAAGTGGAGAGTAGGGAAGGGAAAGGGATCAGAGAGAGGAAGAGAAAAGGGTGGTTACCATGAAGAAGTCAGCTTCCTTCTGTACACTGCCTTAGTATTGTGTCCCTCAGAATAAAGACGGAAACAACTGCAGAATGGGAAGAGTAGAATAAAATGGTCCAGCATCGGAATTCTCTACAGGGCTCATGTGCAGGAAACAGCATTTCTGTAGTATACTGGCGCGTTTCTTACTGAAACCAGGGAAGACCCAAATTCCCCCAATGTCAGGGAGAGAGCCCTGCAATAAGCACGCCTTTGCAACTGAGTGGAGCTGGGAGGGAGTCCTTGAGAGTCAAGTCTAGAACCCTGGTGAGTCCCCAGGTCTGATATACAGAAATCCTCATGGGAAGCCAAGGGTGATTCAGGAAAGACACCATTACCCTTATTAGGCACAGAGTCTGCATGTAAATCCGAAGGTCCAGATCTTAGGACTGGAGAGATGACTCAATGGTTAGAAGTGCTTGTGCTCTTGCAAAAGACCCTGAATCAGTTCCCAGCACCTCTGGGGCTGGCTCACAACCACTTAAACTCCAGTCCTAGGGGGATCTAATGCTATCTTCTAGCCTCTCCTTGGACCTACATTCACAAGTGTACACACACACACACACATACACACACACACACACACACACACACACACACACATACACACACACACACACACACACACACACACACACACACACACTTAAAATAATAATATAATCTTGGCAAAGAAGCCTGAATCCTTAGCCTTCCAGTCAGAATCATCTCTCTGATCTGCTGACTAGTGGAGAGCAAGTCACATTGATTACATTGTTCTCTAGCTGTCCGCTGAGAGTTATTCTTCGGGATTAATCTTAGACTAAAACGTTTTCTTCCCTGTGCATGGGTATACTATAAGATTTCTTCGCTAGTGGGTTCTTCCTACCTTTGGCTGAGAAGAGGCTATGAGAGAGAGAGAGAGAGAGAGAGAGAGAGAGAGAGAGAGAGAGAGAGAGATTAGCTTGACCAACAGAATGCAACTGTGGTAAAGAGAGGAAGATGGGGAAGGGAGGAAGGACCTTTGATGAAAGAAAGAAGGGGACACTTGGAGGCAGTAGCAGGACCTCAGTGATATAGACCAGCCTCCAAATGCAATGGATCTGGGGAAGGAATGCGTGCTTCCCTGTGTGAAGAGTCCTTCTATCCCCAGCACACAAGCATGCATGCACGCACGGGCACACCCCTCCCCAGGCCCCTTCAGAACAGTGGGAAAGCACAGAGGGACATCACTGGAGCATTGGTTAAAGAGATAGGGTTTGGGTCCATATTAGGGCCAAACACCCAAGAAGGCTGAGCGCGGGGGTGGAGTGATGGACCTGGGAAGTCTGTGGTATTGAGAGCTGTGCTGGAGTAGTGTTGGAAGCAAGTGCTAAAACAGCCACATTTTCCTGCACCCGCCCCTCACCCAGAGTCCTTGGCTATACTGGAGAAGTGCCTGAACTTCTTTCTTCAAAAAAAGAGCCGAGTCCCAAATCCACTTGCTTGGTTACTGAGTTGAAAAGCAACGCAGAAGAATAAGCAGGATGCTAGGGTCTCTGGGGAGAGGCACACATGCATAGTCTGTGCAAATCACTCCCACACAGACTTTTGCTTTCTTCCAGATGGCTTGCCCCCCACACACACACACACACACAGGCCCAGAGGTCTTTGCTAAGCTTTGTTGTGTCTAGTCAGTGTGGACCAGGTCCTTTCCCGGTTTTAGGATCAAGTCCCAAGAGCAGTGAGGAATAGGGCCAAGGGAACTAATAAAACATACCCATTCTGCTCTCACAATTGAATTGCGGAGATTTCAGACTTTCAAGTTTTTATAGCTTACCTATAAAACACGTGACAACCTTTCTACCTGCAATGTCTTTTTACTACAGTCCTAGTTTGAGTTTAGAGTCCAAGTAGCCCTAAAATGCCTTAAATCACTCCATCGTTCTCCACCTTCCATCCCTCTTCCTATTAACTGGTTGAATGCATGACAACCTGCTCACTAGGATGTTGCCTGTTGTAGTTCTCATTTAAATTCCTCTTGGTTCATCTGTGCTAGACTGAACCTCCCCCTCTTCAATATCCTTGAATGCAATTCTGCATGAGCTCACTGTTTGGATGGGTCCTTCCTACAATACAGTGGAAAACATAAACATCAGTTTCAAAAGTAGCGCCTACCCCAACACCTCTCATAGAGTGAGCCAGCAGATAGAGCCCAGGGGATGGTGTCCAAAGCTGAATGTTATGTGTTCCATTGACTTCAGAACTCTCCTTAGGGTGACTTTCATTCCAGACTGCCGCTCTCTCCATCCCTCCCTCCCTCTCTCTGTCCTTTCCTCCTTCCCTCTTCCCCTGTTTTCTTGGGGTTTTTTGAGAAAGAGACTTGCTATATAGCCCAGGCCTCGAACCCTCGATCTTCTAGCCTCAGCCCCCATGCCTGTGAGGGCTGAGATTACAGGCAGGCATCACCACACTCGGCTCAGCTTTAACTGTTCTAAGCAGCAATATTTACAACCCTTCTTCATAGCATCTGCCCAAGCGACTGCTCATACAGAAAGTAAGTCCAAAGATATCTTCAAACTCAGACATCTGCATTGTATGTGTTCAGACAGACAGTCTGTCTATGAGGCTTTTTTCTTCTGCACTCTTTCATTTGCAGACTTGTCAGGGTTCAGCCGGAAATCTAAAGGCTGGCATCAGTCTGAAGGGCTGTCGCAAGGACCTCCTCTAATCCCCTACCGGAAAGAGTAGGGACTTTCTCAAGGAATACATTGCTTCTTGTACTCAGTCATTCTTTGTTGAAAATTTTCTGTTTCTTTTAGAAAATAAAATTTAAAAAAAAAAAAATTCTGAAACATCTCTCGGGGTGTATATTTTCAGTAGAAAGGTTAAAGCAGTTAACAGATTACACTAAACTATGTACATAGACACACTCAAAAGTCTGAAGCCAGGAAGCTGGGATGATTTAATTATTGCACGTTTCAAGCACGTGTGGGCATGATTCATTTTATTGTTCCTTAAAAGTGGGCAGGAGGCGAGGTTTCTGGGCATCAAGGCTGAAGAGTGCGACTGTTAAGCAGCTTTGCAATTTAGTCCTTATTAAGCAACGGGACATCTCATTTCCTTTCACTAGCTAAAAAGCAAAGGCAGTACCTAGAGTGACAGAGAAGGGTGACCTGAGGTGAACTGGGAAGAACAATACAAAAGAAAACATAAAAACATAGCGACATCGGAAACCACTTTCCAACTTCTATCATTGCAAAAGGAGCATCCTTCTCTTAGGAAATGGGAAAATTTCTCAGTGGGAAGTTAACGGAAGCTACAAAGCACCAGAACTTGTTCATATCATGCAAAGGGCTGTTTCTTTCTTCCTCCCTTTTTTTTTCTTTCCCATTCCAATTTGTCCTTTAAAGACATCTCTAGGCCAATAACTCACAGATCTATTCTGGCATGGTATGGCGCAATTCATATAAAGGAGCATATATAAATGGTTTTAGGCCTTTGGGACCATTTTTCTCTGTAGTAACCACTCAGAACCTACCATCTTAGTAGAAATGAGTTGGATGAAGGGACTTGACTATGTACCAATAAAACTTCATTTTACTAAGGCAAGAAATTGAATCTGTACAAAGCTGGTAGTCAGTTGAATGTTCAGGTTGGGTGTGAAGTCTCTGTCTAAAGGACTCCTTTAACGAAGGACTGGGTCCCTGGCTGCTGATCTTGTTGGGAAGCTGACTGTATCATGAGGATGCTAACTTCATTAAGGGGCAAACCAGTTGCTGAGTTTAGTAGCTAAGAGGTCCCTAGACCCTTCTCACTCTTCTTCTTGGCACCATAGGGTGAACAGCATTGTGTACCACACACTCTTATTATAATGTTCAACTTCATCTCAGTCCCAAAGTGATGGGTCTAAGACTGAATAACTTAAGAGCTTAGAAACTATGAACCCAAGATATTCTTTGCTCTTCAATATTGTTGTCTCAGGTCTTTTGTCACAGTAACGGAAAAGCTGATTTATACATGAACTCTGTATGAGGCTATTAAAAGGTATGCATAAGGAACCTGCTTTCCTAAGGTAGAGTACGCTGAAAGTACTTGATGAATATCCATGAGTGACTTCCAAAGACCGAACTATCACCTTAACATTAGCATTGTTCACATAGCCTTGGCTAAGTCACCTCATCTTTTAGAGCCTTCAGCTCTGAAATTTTTAAGTGGAAAAAGTAATGCCCATCCTGCTTGGTTCCTGGCTACCTCAGGACAACATTGAACCAACAGTAAAATCGCCAGCATATACTAACTTCTGAACATGTCCCACGTGATGCATCGGATAACTGATGTGAGAGCGCTTTGTTATCTTTTCAAACCCTAGGTTGTCTTCATTTCGTCAGATGAGGAAACCAAACGCTTGGCCCTTTAAATGGGGTTGGTCCCATACGTACGAAACACAACTCCAACTTCAGAACCTGAATAATCACTGCTCACTACTTTATATTCTGTGAGCTTGGGAATTGAACAGGGCAGACAGAAATTGTTTGTTCTTTAAATAAATCATGGGCAGCTTCTGTAAACGATAACTTATCTGCATGCCACTGTGCAATCCTCTTGACCTTGTGGGACCTTGCATGCTTGTTCAACCAATATGTTTGTAGAAAAGGGTAAGGTGGATGGATAGTTGATGGAAAGCCCATTAGGTGGTAAGTAAACGTTCAATTAACTAATGTGAAAGAGGAGAAATGCCATTTGTTGGGGGAAAATGCTAGGTAGCCCTGAGAACTGAGAAATGGCTGAAAAAGTCCTTGATACAGAAGAACCCACGAAAGGTCGATAATGAAGAGAGACCTCCAGAACATCCTGCCTCTAAGTATCTCAGCTCATGTTCCAAATTTCCTGGAAAGAGAGTCTCTTTCTCCAGCTGCATCAGGCATTTCTGTCCTTATATTAATCAGCTATGGCCAAAGAACAAAGCTGGTGGCAGTGTTACACCACAGATGGGATGTGCAGAATCATAAAATGGACAGCCACAGGGTTGGATCTATCCTAAGTGGCTTGCCAAATCCACATACCATGTTCTGTCTCCAAATGACCTTGTAATGACATTTTGGATTGAACATGAAAACATTAGACATCTAATGTTTCTTTGAAGTCTCTGTTGAGAGCTCCCCACCAGATACGAATGTATTATTGAAAGTTCCAAACCTCCCACATTCACCTCCACACCTCTCCTTATCTCCTGTCACACACATCTGTCTCTTACATGTTATCGTTACTTTCTGAGTCACATAACCTACTGATGCTCGTAATCTCTGATCAGCTCTCTTCACCCCACCTACTACCCCTAGTAATGTGTCAGTGGGCAAGATTATCACTCACTGTTTGAAGGCTGTCTCTAGCAAGAAAATGCTTTCTCATGACCTGGTATCATAGGTGTATCTGTGCTGTACAACGTTTATAGCTGAAAATATATTCTTTAACGTTGTGGTTTGGTACAAAATGTCTCCCACTGGCTTGTGTGCTGAGTGCTAGATCTCTCTAGATGCAGATCCTTTTTTTTTTTTTTTTTTTTTTTTTAAAGAGGATTTTTGAAAACCTTAGGAGACGAAACCCAGCTAGAAAACGAGGATGAAGGAGGCTGGCTCCTAGAGATACCTTGCTTCTAAACCCTTTCAGTCCCTCTGCCTTCTGTTTACTCCAAGGTAAGAAGTTCACAGGCCACTGACCTCCAAGAACACGGGGCCAAGTGACCAAGGACTGAGCCCCCTGAAACCCTGAGCAGAATAAGACACTCCTTTAACTTGTTCTCCCAGGTAGTTTGGACCCAACAATGGAAAGAGCAGCAAAGGGATGGTTTCTCAGCACTAAATGGGATTGGTATTAATTCTTTTGTGCATTTTTTTAAAAAGAACTCCTTTTTGATCAGCACAGTACCAGAATACCTGTTATAATCAGTGGTTATACTTCTTGGATAAATGTATTTGAAAGCCAGAAGTGGTGGTGGGTGTCTGTAATCTTAGCACTTGGGATCTGAGGCAGGGGAATCAAGAGTTAATGCCAGTCTGACCCTTTTTCTAAATCAGCAGCTTCCATGATGTACCAGTAAGCAAGATCAGCCCTTCATAGAATGTATACAACTCCATACACACAAAATCTAGAAGATGAGAGAGTCTGGGGGGGGGGGGTTTCAGCCCGTGGTGTTCAGCACAGTTTAACTATTTGTATTTTTCTCTTCAAACCTTGAAATGGTTTTTCCAAAAGTGAAAATATTCATGGTTAATAATAATTGCTTGAATTTGTGATCCTCAACTAATTTCCACGCAATTTACAAAGAAGTCTATGATCATTATTTATCTCATTTGATTATTACTAGCACTCTATGTCTCTGCCACAGAGGCGGAACCAAGGACTTAATGCATAGCTGTGCCATCAACGGATAGGGAGTCACAGGATCCAATGGTCCCACACCAAAGTCTGATTGATTTCTGAATTCCCTGCAGTTTTTCTGAACTTGAAACTTGCTTTGACCACTCCTACTCTACTATGTCGATTCTTTGGGGTTTTTTGTTTTGTTTTGTTTTGTTTTTCAAGTGAGAATTTAGGATCTGTTCCAATAAAATATCAGGATGCCGCATTCAGTAAATATTTTATCCCCAACTTCTCCCTCAAAAATAAAAAAATCATGTTTCTAATTTCCTCACTGAAAGCAGTTAATTGAATCTACGCTGACGGTCAATTCCTGTTCTTCCCTTTCTAGCTGTACCTGACGGTAGGCTAAGCATTTTGACAGCTCTGGAAAGGAATGGTCTCATCCCTTGTGGTCTCTTCCTTTCCCTAGAGGATATGCTGCCACACAGCAGAGCAAAGGGGGTCAGAGAAGAAAGAGGAAGTAAGAATTACACATCAGGTCTTCTGTATACTGGGTAGAGCATGATCAAAATGTATTGCACAGCTATCATTTCAAGACTAATCCTTATATTCCTGTGGGGTTAGGGTTTTGAAGCCCCTACTCTCTGCTGAGAAACGCAACACGCAAAATACAGCACATTCTCTGTTATTGACTCATTCCTCCTGGACAGTTGAAAATAGCTCCGTTGCTATAGGTTCTTGAAAACATGGTCTTCAAAGGAATGAAATTGTACTCATAATCAAAGCCAGGGCAAAGAAAATAAAATGTGTCAACACTTCTCAGCCTCTAAGTTGTATTAACCCCGAAACCACAGTTGTATTAACCTGAGGGGAAAAAAATTACTCTCCTCAAAACTTTCAATTAGTCTAATAAATAAGTCTGATTTCATAGCGCCAGATTCCACAGTGACACAGAGAGGCCAACACTGATATTGTGAGATCTCTCATCGCTCACAGTAATGATGCAAAGAAACCACTAAGACCATTCACAAGCATCACCTAAACCTACCATCCAGAAACATGGACATTTACATTACAATTCAAAGCAGTAGCAAATTTACTAAATTTAAGTAATGAAGTAGCAATGAAACTAATTTCATAGCTGGCGATCATCACAACATGAGGAACCATCTCAAACAGTCACAGCATCAGGAAGGTTGAGAGCCCCTGAGCTAAGAGGACTTAAAAGTCAGTTCTCTGTGTTTAAGTAACAAAGAAACAAGATGCAAAGGAAGAGAAGAAAAATCGTACTTCTCCTTACATTTATTGCCAGCTGAGATGATACAGAAGTGACAGAGAGGAAGCCAAATTGAATTTTTGCGATCTCTCCCAAAGTCAATTTTAGTTAAAATTATGTGGAGTTCCAAGGTGGTTTTCCCTCCCTCTCTTGGTTGTGTGACTTCTGGTTTGTTTTCTTTCAGATTGACACTCCCTTTGCACATTCCACTTCCGCCAAGCTTGGGGGTGGGGGGGAGCTCTGGTAATTCTACAAGATGGTTGATTGCCATGGTGGTTTTCGTTGATTAGGGTGAAGCTCCAATAAAGCTCGCAGCCGTGTTGCCACGCTGCTCGGCTAAGCCCTCAAATCCTCAGAGGGGCCGGCTCACCACTAAACAACACATCATAAAGTTTGCTTCGTGAAAAGTAGATTTATTTCTTTCTTTGGACGCATACACAGTCATAAAGGTTTATCTTCTGATCAGAGAAAGAAAATAAGCAAAGCAACAAGGGTCTTCACAGAAGACGATCTATGAACCAAATTAATAAGGTTTCTGTTCTGTCCAGGTTAGCAAGAAATGGGAAGGAAGTAAAAAATAATACCAAGATTGAAGCCTCTTCTTATTTTTCCTCCCTTCCTTCCTACCTTTGTCCCTCTCTTCCTTTTGTCTTCCTTCCTTCCTTCCTTCCCTCCTTCCTTTCCTCCTTCCTTCATTCTTCCTCTCCTCCCTCCCTCCTTCCTTCCTTCTGTCTTTCTGCCTTCTTTCTTTCTTTCTTTCTTTCTTTCTTTCTTTCTTTCTTTCTTCCTTCCTTCCTTCCTTCCTTCCTTCCCTCCTTCCTTTCTTCCATCTTCCTTCCTTCCTTCTTTCCTTCTGTCTTCCTTCTTTCTTTCTTTCTTCCTCCCTCCCTCCTTCCCTCTCTCCCTTTCTCCTTTCCCCCCTTCCTTCCTTCCTTTCCTTTACTTGGATTCATGGTAAGCAAACTTCGATGTGTGTTTAAAATCTTGAGGATTTATATTATTAACCAAACAAGAATTTTTACAATCAGGGAACACTTGTCTGGCTTTCCCCCTCGCCTCCTCCCTCCCCTCCCATCCCCCCAACCAGCACACACAATTTTTGTAGAATATTTTGTTGGCTATAATTAAACTATGTGTGTTAATTAGGATTAGATTTTAAATGCACTGCTTGGGAAGTTGAAAAATACAGGATCTGAATGAGCCCAAATTGAGATGACACTTGAATTTTCGCAGATGTTTCCATAATCCTAATTTCAAATTGATTGTACTTCCTGAACAGTGAGAAGCCATTTTCAGTTATTTATTCAGACGTGTGCATCGCTTCTCCCTCTGCCAGTGGGCAGAAAATATCTACCACTTTCAATAACTCCTTCAAATAGACTATTTTCCAAGACAGGTTTTAATGAAGGGAAGTGGGGACAAGTAAATTCCACCTGCTCCTAGGGTCACCCCCAGAGACCATATATGAACCCACACAGAAATGGAAACTTCAGCAATTACCCTCTTGCCTACCCCTTCGTGATGTGTTCAGCTGGTATTTGAACTATGATTTCTCAACAGGCCAGGGAGTAGTGCAGAAACGAGAGAGAGAGAGAGAGAGAGAGAGAGAGAGAGAGAGAATATTTCCCAAATATTGGCCAATGGAAGCCATATTATGTGACACTCCTTTTAGCCACAAAGATGTGTGGTGGCCTGCTCCACATAAGCCCTGGGTTTGGACCCAGCAGCAGGGCCACCTGTAAAACACAATCCCAAATAAATGGCCTGTGAAAAAATAGGGAAGTCCCTGCCAAATGTGAGACTATCAGCTGAGACTGAAGTACAGCAGGCCACTTTGTGCCTGAACGACAGCAGCATCCCATCTTATCTACGGGAGGAGGGCTCTCTCTTAATTCCACTCTGGGTTTGTATTTTATGTGCAACCCCAAACCCAGAGCATCTTTAGCAATCCTGTCTTGGAAGCAGCCCCATTCCCCTAACAAGTCTTCAGTTTGATTGTAATTCCTTGCAGCTTTCCTGTGAAGGGTGGGGGGCGGGCTGCTGAATTAGAGGCATCGTGCCTTCTTCCACCTGTAACGATTTCCCACTCAACTGTAAGACAATGGCCATGATTGATCTAATGAGGGACTGGAAAAGCCAGCTGATTGCTATAAATAGTTGAAAGCAAAAACTTGTGCTTGGCTTCCCAAAGAATTTCTCATCAACTCTGGTACCCTAACCTAAGAAGGTAAGCATCGTCGTGTGGCAAATGAGGTGAGGCGCAGAAGCCTTTCGTTGGTAGGAGTTTGCACACAGGCAAGGCAGAAGTCAAGCTGTGGAAGACAGCTGATGTAATACTCAGGCTTTGTGGTAACAATCCAGAGCTAGTCTGTATCTGCTATGAAGGCAGAAATCATTTTTTTAAAAAAAAACAGAAAGCAGCTTTAAAATGTAAGTACACATGAGACTGGAATGTTGAGGGAATTTTAATTACTGTTTTAAAATTATATTTGAAGTCCAGTAGAAGGAACTGTGTTCATTTGCTAAAACAAAAATAAATAAATAAAAACCTGCAGATGTACACAAAACTAATCTATATAATATACCTGGAAATCATGTAAATTTATTTCCTTGTTGCATTTTTAGCAGTTTTTCTTTTAAACCTGGGCTACGTGTTACATTATATGGTGCCCATCCTATATCCTTGATCAACTACAGCCCGGTTTCTGTACTTGTAATCCAGGATTCATTGTTTTTAGGCTCTCTAGGTAATTCCAATGAATAGTTAATGTTAAGAACCAGTTATTAGATGAGGTAAAGTTAATAACATGGAGAAATTTTTTCAACCTATCTTATATCGAGAGAGAGAGAGAGAGAGAGAGAGAGAGAGAGAACGCAACAGAGACAGAGACAGAGACAGAGACAGAGACAGAGACAGAGACAGAGACAGAGACAAAAGAAAACTACTGGTCTCTCTATCCAGTACCCTGGCAGTTACATGAGGATTTAGCAATTCATCATACGAAGGCTAAAACCTACCTTGACACTGCTACAGGCTTCCCCTGGGGTTTACAGTGACTCCTTGATATTGATATTGCCTCATGGAATAGATCATTTGCTTAAGGATACCCCTGGTAGATGGCAAAATTAGGTTTCTGATCAGATCAGTGTTGGCTCTAGAAAAAGGGTGAGCGTTGCAACCCTGTTATCCAAATCCAATCTAAGAACCGTCTCTTTGTCTCACCCAAAAGACAGTGTTTGAATCTGTGTGCATGGGTTCTGGGTGTCTGACCTCCAGTTCTCCTGAATTCCAACCACAACTGTCCATTTCAGTCCTTAGCATCAACAGCTTGAACTCAGAATATGTTTGCTAAGAGACTGGCTAAGAATATCTCTTAAAACAATACTAAAGTCTCAGAGATATAGATGCTGCTACATGTGTATAATCATTGATAAAAATGAAAATTGTCCCTGCCTGCTCCCTGGGAGGGGAGAAAAGAGGGAGGGAGAGAGATTTGGGTGTCCGGAGAGTGAATTATCAAGTTAGGAGTCCACAATTCACACCCATGTGCTTACTGGCACTGTTGTGCATCCTTAATTTCATTCATTCACTTTCACTTATTCATCCAGTGCATTCTTGCTAGAAGACTTCGTTTTACTAAGCCCCTTTTTCTTTTTTATTGAAAAGGCTTTTTTTTCCTAGACTATATTCTGATTTGGTTTTCCCTTCTCCCCCATCTCTTCTCAGATCCTCCCCCTACCCAGTCAAATCCACACCCTTTACTTTCCTCTCTCATTAGAAAACAAACAAGCACCTAAGAAAGAGCAATAGCTGAAGAAGATCATTTTTAAATGAGGGAGACCCCAGAAGACAAGTGCTGCCGTGAGCATCAGGAACTCTGTTGAGATTTAAAGACTTTTTACAACTAACATTTAGTCCTTTCAGCAACTTCCCTGGTGCAACAAGTTGGAATATTTTACATATGTTTGTATATGGTAATATACATATATTATTAGACAGAGCCTTTTCTGCTCTATAGTTTAATAAGAAAGTGTGGGTGTGAAATAAACCTTTCACTTCTTTCTATTTTGGGTGGATTGTATAAAAGAACTTAATCTTTAAGTGCACTTATTTATCCCCTTTACAACCCAATATCAGCCCTTCTTTTCCTCACAGTACCCCCATACCTCCTTCCCGAGAAGAGGAAGCCCCCCTCTGAATGTCAAACACACACACAGACAGACTGACAGACACACACACACACACACACACACACACATCACTGCAGGACTAGGCACATCGTCTCCCACTGAGGCCAGACAAAGCTGCGCATTTAGGGGTGCAGGATCCACAGGTAGGCAACAGGTTCGGAGATAACCCCTACTCTGATTGTTAGGTACCCTAATGAAAACCAAGCTTCTCATTTGCTACATATATGCAGGGGGCCTACGTCTAGCCTGTGCTCACTCTTTGGTTGGTAATTCAGAGCCCCTGGGGTCCAGGTTAGTTGATTCTATTGGTCTTCCTGTGGAGTCTCTGTCCTCTTCAGGCCCATTAATCTTTCTCCCAACTCTTCCATAAGACTCTTTGAGCTTCATCTAATGTTTGGGTGTAAATCTCTGCATCTCTTTCCATTGGCTGCTGTTTTGAATTGGCTTCTGAGAGCAGAAGACAATTATGCTAGGTTCTTGTCTGCAAGCATAACAGAATCTTATTTATAATGTCAGGGATTGGTTCTTGTCCATGGGATGGGTCTCAAATTGAGGCAGTCATTGGTTGGCCATTCCCTCAGTTTCTGCTCTATCGTTGTCCCTGCACATTTTGTATGCAGGACACATTTTGAATCAAAGGCTTTGTGGGTGGGCTGCTGTCCTTACTGGGAGTCCTGCCTGACTACAGGAAGTAGCCACTTCAGGATCGATATCCCCCACTACTGAGTGACGTAACACAGACCAAAAGGGTTTGCATGGTATGTACTCAGAAGTGACTATTAGCTCTAAAGTACAGGATAGCCATGCTATAATCCACAGACCCACAGAAGCCAAATAACAAGGAGAGCACAAGGGAAGATATTTGAATCTTTCTCAGAAGGGGAAACAAGATAGATATCGGAGATCAATATGCAAGGAGGGAACTGGGTAGGAGAGAGGATGGGGAGGAGAGAAGAGGAGAGAGATCATATATAGGAGAGCAGGAGATATATAAGGGAGATTGGGATGGAGGGGGGGCAATCTCTATGAGGTGCCATTGGTCTGAGATGAGGAGAGGCCCCAGAGGGTCCGAGGAGGTGACTCTAGAAAAGAACTTATTTCTTAAAACAATCGTTTAATTGTCCAGTGGTTGTAGGAAACAAACTGTCTGTGGCAGATTTTAAGTATATTTTGTTTTGTCAGGCCTAGGGTTCATTTGAATGCAAGAGAAAGCTTTCAGTGTTCCCAGTCTCAGGCATCTCATGACTCTGAGAGGATTAGAATAACTCAGAGTCCTTGCCCTGTCCCCTGCCATATCAGCTGGTGCAGTCAGGCCACCTCCTGCTCTACCATCATTCTTTAAAAGGAAGTACCTTGAGTGGTTAATGCTTAAAAGGTTGAATTTACCTAAGTTGTCATTGTGTTTTATTCTTTTCTTTATCTTTCATGTATGTGTATGTACTTACTGTTTTTAATAGAACTACTAACAGTAGAAGTGTCTCTGACTCTTTCGTCTGGTCTTGGGACTCTCTTCATTCTATTGGGTTGCCTCACCCAACAGAGTTGTGAAGGTTTGTGCATAGTTCTATTAATTAGTGCCTAGTATCTTGTTATGCCATAGTCAGTGGATATCCCTAAGAGGCCTGGTCTTTTCTGAAGGGAAAAGAAACAAGGGTGGACCTGGGGAAGCAGTGGAGGGAGGGGAAACTGCTGTCAAGAATTATCATTGAAAACAAAAAACTAAATAAATAAAATATGAAGACAATTTTTAAATGAGGAAGACTCCAAAAGACAAGAATAAACCTGTGTGTTCCAGTGACTGTCAGGATTTTGTTGGCATTTTACAAACTGGTTTTTTTGTTGTTGTTGTTTTTGTTTTTGTTTTTGTTTTTTTTTCATTTGTCTGTTTCTTTGTTTTTTTGTTTTTTTTTCAGCTAACAGTCCCTTCAGTAGCTTCCCCTGGTGCTACTAGTTGGAATATTTGAGAGTGTAAGGAGCTGAGGTGATCTCATTCATTCATATAATAAATGCAGATGAGTGAACACTGCATGCCAAAAAACATTCATGGATGATCTAGAAGTTTAGCGAATATGGTACAGCATCTTAGCCTCAATCAGTCAAACACCATAGGGGCATGAAGAGGTGATTATTAAAACCTCAAGAATTTTTTAAAACAAGTAGTTAACATTACCCTGATATATTTATAGCAAACGTTATAATGATGAGTTTTAATTGTCAAGTTTAAACAATCTAGAATCATCTGGGAAGAGGCACTGTCTAGATCAGGTTAGCTTGTGGGCATTTCTGTGGAGAATTATCTGATGTATTTTAATTGATGTAGGAAGACCCAGCCCACTGTGGGTAGCACTATTCCCTGGGCTTCTGTTCTGAAATATATAAGTACGGAGAAGGTAAGCTGAATAGCAAACATGGATACATTCATCTTTGCACTGCTCTGGACTCTAGGTGTGATGTGACTAACTATTGTGAGTTCCTGCCTTGACTTCTCTTCCATGATAAACTGTAACCTGGAACCATAAACTAAAATGATCCTTTCCCTGATAATTTGATTTTTGTCAGGGTATTTCTTCAAAGCAACAGAAATTAAACCAAAGCATTAAGTCATCATAAAATACAAGTTAAAGGGTTTTTTTTTTCCTTTTCTTGAAAGCCACTTTATAGCACACCATTACTTATATTCAGTGGTTTTAGAGTTCCAACCTGAACCATCCAATCTCAAAAACCACTAGTATGTTTGTCATGTTCTGGGGGATGATCCCATACGCATGCACATTTAGGGCCATATCATCAGAGTATAGAGTATAAACATTAGCCTTGATAATATCCTGGGATGTCAGGGGCTCTGTCCTACTTTAGCCAATGTCAACCCCCCTTTTTTAACCTGATATGTGTCCCTATGGATGAAAGGCTTTCCTTATGTCATCAATCAGAGAAAAAATAAAGCTGGTGCCCAGCTAGAAGCTTCCCACCTGCTGACTAGTGCTCAGGATGCTAGAAAGTACACTAGCGGAGGAGAGAAAGCACACTAGCGGAGGAGAGAAAGCACACTAGCGGAGGAGAGAAAGCACACTAGTGGAGGAGAGAAAGTACACTAGCGGAGGAGAGAAAGTACACTAGTGGAGGAGAGAAAGCACACTAGCGGAGGAGAGAAAGCACACTAGCGGAGGAGAGAAAGCACACTAGCGGAGGAGAGA
>NC_034607.1:19617911-19619318 GCF_900095145.1 Mus pahari | reverse complement strand
GGAGGAGAGAAAGCACACTAGCGGAGGAGAGAAAGCACACTAGCGGAGGAGAGAAAGCACACTAGCGGAGGAGAGAGGCGCTCATCACCATCTCCTAGCTACAAACCCTTAAATCTACAACAGAAACCTACTTGCAATATGTCCTGATGCACCAGTGGCATGAATGGAAGAAACTGACATTTTTTTTTTAATTTGGATTTTAGACTTACTCCATGAGATGTAACCTATATATAGCTAAAGTTGCCAAGAACCTATTCCTATATAGGTCATGGGGTTAGAGGAAAACCTACTCTATTACTCTGCTAAAGAAACATAACATTAAAATGATGCCTAATGCCATTCTGTAGATCAGCTAACTGTCCAACCCTCATCAAAGAAGCTATCTGTTGCAGTAGATGATAACTAGCACAAAGATTCACAACTGGGCAGTGTGACGCAGCTCTGAACAGGATGTCTTTATCAGCCCCTCCTCTCAAGACTCAGAGATCTATGCAGGAGAGGCGGTAGAATGACTTAAAACCCTTAGTGATGGATGACACCAAGAAAATGGTGTTTTCCAGACACAACATGACCAGTACACAAATGAACTCACAGAGCTTGTGACAGCACGTGAACCACCCAGGTTCAAACTAGACAAAATTCCAGCACTGAGAAGGAATTGACAAAAGTTTCACTTGTAACTGAGAAACTATTTGCAACTGAGACTTGCTGGGAAAATCAGTTCATCTAACACTTCAGTGCAGGCTGTGTAACCAGGAGTAGTTGGCCTACACAAAGCAAACTCTATGGTTGGTTGGTTGGTGGAAGCTATTGTTTCACTTTATTTTGTTTTGGTTTGTCTTACTGACTTTCTTTCCTTTTTTGTTTGTCTAATTGTTTTGTTTTGGGCGTTTATTGGCTTTATTGGATTTTTTTTTAATTCGAGAAAAAGAAAGAGAACATGGAGTTGAATATGGAGATAGAAGTATTGGGGGATAATAGGAGAATGGGAAAGAATATGGTTATAATATATTCTATGAAATTTCTCAAAGAAAAAGAGCTTTTAAAACCATTGATAGGGAGAGGAGTGCAGAGCATGCAAGGATAAAAGAGACATGTAAAGACCTGTAAGATAGGAATAATAGGGAACAAAATACCCATGGAAGGAGTTACAGAGACAAAGTTTGGAGCTAAGACAAAAGGATGGACTATCCAGAGACTACCCCACCCAGGGATCCATCCCATAATCAACCACCAAACACAGACACTATTGCATATGCCAGCAAGATTTTGCTGAAAGGACCCTGATATATCTGTCTCGTGTGAGGCTAGGCCAGTGCCTGGCAAACACAGAAGTGGATGCTCACAGTCAGCTATTGGATGGAACACAGGGCCCCCAATGGAGGAGCTAGAGAAAGTACCCAAGGA
>NC_034607.1:19615531-19617610 GCF_900095145.1 Mus pahari | reverse complement strand
ACTTTCTGGATAGCATTTGAAATGTAAATGAAGAAAATATCTAATAAAAAATTGAAAAATAGATAGGAGCCCCTGAACATAACTTATAACATGCATGATTAAGATTCAGTTTTGGAAAATTTTTGGAAAAGGTACAAATATTATAAATTGAGATTAGATACTACACATTTCTAGTAGTTGCCATACAATTTGTAAACCAATGATTGAAAATCTTTCTCTCCCCTTAATAGAAGCAGAGACAGGAGAATTACCAGAAATTTGCAGTCATCTAATCTGGCATATATAACAGTGAACAATAGAGATCCTGATGCCCCCCTAGAGAGAAAAGAGAGAGGAGGGAGAGAGAATTATTGAATGGTTAAGAATAGTTTTATAGGTAGGTATACCTATTATATATATATATATATTTGTGTATATAAATACATATAATATATACATATATGTAACATATACATATATATGTAATATATACATATACCTTACTTACCTTGAGAATATAGATAATTCTCAAGGTTTGTTTTAATTAACTAGATTAGCATAAAAAATTATGTGTTTCCCTATGGTATCTTCATACATGAATTATTATACTTTTTTCTCACTTCTTGCCTTTCCCCCTGACCCTCTACTGAAATGATAGACAATCTTACAGCTGTTATTAGAGTCACCTAAAGATCAGCAAAAATAGTAACTTGGACTCTTTCAGAATTTAAGTCAGAATTCACAAAAGGTGAATGTGTCTGATTTAGTGTTTCTTATTTCATTACTTGTCAGTTCAAATACCCATTAGTTCAATCAAATTATTTAATATTATTACTTGATATAAAATGCTCCATAACATCTGTATATATGAAAGTATATGATTTACACCAAAATCATTACATGCCAATATTTGAGGAACTTGGTAAGAAATCAAAATGTCAGCTAGTCTAGCCAGATAGAATACAATTTTTTTTTTCTTTCTTCACTGGGAACTGCTTCTGCTCAACTGTTGTCAAAAATTTGAGCTAAATAAATACGAGGAGACAGGGTAGTGTCCGCTTTTCAACCTAATGGGTGACAGTGTTCCACCATCTCCAAGCCCCCAGCCTCCCAGCCCACAAACACACACCTGCTCTTTCTGAGTTACCTCATCAGGCAGGGCTTAGGTCGAGGCACAGCAAGACAGTGTGGTGAGATTTCATTGGCAGAGGATTTAGAGGCTACGATTGGCTCAAACACTGTATAGAAGCTGGGCAATAAACTCAAACCTGCACCCTGATGCTGGTCTCTGGAGTGATTACACGGTTTGGTCATGTGACTCTGTCATCTCTTGCCCCTCCATCCTCAGGCCTGTTTGTGTGTGTGTGTGTGTGTGTGTGTGTGTGTGTGTGTGTGGTATGTGGTGTGTGTGTTTTATAGGCATGTGTGTGCATGAATGTACTTACTGCTATGTGCACATGTAAAGGCCAGAAGTCAACTCTGGGTGTCTTCTTTGCTGCCTAGGAAGAGTATAGTTGGGATATATGGTAGATCTAATTTTGAGTTTTTGAGGAAACTCCTACTAACTGTGAAAAGGGATTCACCTTTCCTCACATCCTTTCTCAAATCCTTTATTTCTTGAACTGTTGGAGTCCTTTTCAGAAAGCCACTCTCCAAGAATCTATCTTAAGGTGTGTTCCCACATTTTCCACTAGCAGTTTCCAATTTGCATGTCTCCCTGTAAGAACTGCTCTGTGAGGCCCAAACAAATCACACCATGCAGGGAGATTTACTGGGAGGGAAAAACAGAAGCAGCCTTTGATAGAGAGAAGATAGGAGAGGGAGGGGGCAAAGAGAATGGGTCTTTTATTGGACCCATGGCACATGCACAAAGGGACATGAGACAGATGTGCAAAGGGACAGACACAGGAGCAAAGCTGTTGCCTCTGGGGTCATGAGAGATGACTTGTCTTGTTGCTGGGTCCTTCACAAGCTGGCTGTAAAGATGCCTGATTGTATCAGCCACCAAACCCAGATACTAATGCACATGCCAGCAAGATTCTGCTGAAGGGACCCTGATATAGCGGCCTCTTGTAAGGCTATGCCAGTGCCTGGCAAACA
>NC_034607.1:19609266-19614901 GCF_900095145.1 Mus pahari | reverse complement strand
AAAAAAAAAAAAAAAAAAAAAAAAAAAAAAAAAAAAAAAAAAAGATGCCTGATTGTTGTGAAGTCACTTGTCGCTCTCCATGGAGGTGCCTTCTTGAGAATACTTACATTGAGATCTTTGTTAGTTTGGATCAGGTTTTTGTGCAATAAGAGGCAGGAGGCTAATTCCTGTCTTCTACCTATAGATATCCAGGTTCCATGATGCCACTTGTCAATAGATTCTCTTTTTCCAAGGTATGTTTTTGGGAACCTTGATTAAAAACAAGTGGCTAGTGTGGGTGGCAGTCTTCAACAATAGTGTTTTACTTTCAAGGTCTGGGAGACAACTAAGGGCAATATGCGTAATAGCCTATATTGTTTTAGGGGTCTCTTGGACCACTCCACGACTCCCTGAACAACTCCAAGGGGGGCTTACCATGTCTGGTACTGGAGATTTTGTTCATCTATGACTCTTAGGGGGAGCACTATCATCCCATATGGGATGTATATGTATACATGTTTATACATGTAGATGTGTATATGTGCATATGTGTACATGTGTATATAATGTGTATATATATATATATGTGTGTATATTGTGTGTATATATATGTGTGTGTGTATATAATGTGTGTATATATATATATGTGTGTATATAATGTGTATATATGTGTGTGTATATTTAATGTGTACATATATGTGTGTGTATATAATGTGTATATATGTGAATATGTGTATACATGTGTATATAATGTGTATATATGTATATATGTGTATATAATGTGTATATATGTATATATGTGTATATAATGTTTATATATGTATATATGTGTATATAATGTGTATATATGTATATATGTGTGTATAGAATTTTAAGTAAGTTTATAAACTATTTCCCTGTGACTTTCTCAAGCATCCTTAGTGCTACTTACCTCTTCTTCCTCCTTTTCCTTCTGTATTATACTCTCCCTCCCTAGCTAAAGTTCCCACCACTACCATTTTCCATTTCCTCCTTTAAGCTGAAACTGACCTTGAAGCCTCCTCCCCTCAGAACAGCTCTCATAGTCTCAGAAGCTCCTATGTAATCTGCCAAACAGGAAGGGCAATCAGTAATTCTACCCCATCTGCAAAGACCATGAACCACAACAATGAACATCCTAGCAGAACATCCCCAGTACAACCCCAATCATGTAAGAGCAGTACTTTAAGTTTAGAGGTAACCAGCAGCTGTCTAGATGGATTTAGGGCACGCTTAATAGGAGGTGATCTATCTCTGGTCTGCATCCCTAACCAACTGATGTGGCTGCCGACATCAAGGACCATAGAGAACCTATTGCTGTCATTTTCCTAAACCAATACAATTTCTAACCCTATTCTTAATATTTATCTTTATATTCACATATAAGGGCAGGCCTTACCCCTCATCAAAAAAAAAAATTTTTTGTTTTTGCAGCATCAGCAGACAGAGATATCCACAACTGCTCAAATGACAAAGAATAAGTAACTATGAGGTACCCACATATATCTATAATGTATATCTACAATTATTAGTCTATCTAAAATGTAGCACCTACACAGAAGACCCACAAACAATCTGGACGGTGGAGTGGAAAAGATTATAAGAGCCAAAGAGACACTTAACTTTAAAAGAGTGTCTTCTAGATATAAAAGAGAAATCTCAAGATGATCACTTAACTAAGTCCCGCAAATGACACATGAATGGGGGAAGTTAAAAGGCCTCACCCGTAGATGAAGATCTTCTGCTAAGGGAAGCTTTCTTCAGAGACGAGCGCCCTAATAGATTACCTAGTCTCAACTGGATAGCCTTGTGATATGTATATATGATCAAAATTAAATGTGATGAGGAACACATACATATATAATATTTAGTTATTAATTATATATTTATTTTTTAAAAGAACAGCCTTGAGTTTAAGAGAAAGTCAAGAAATGAGAGGAGTTAGAAGGAGAGGAAGTGGAGACTATGTAAACACAGTACTCATGCTTAAAATTGCCAAAACAATTTTTAAACAAAAAAAAAAAAATGAAGCAGCTGAAGCTATGAGGGTTCTTTATCTATTTCATTGGTCTGTGTGTCTACTTTTATGTCAATCATGCTGCTTCTGTGATAATAGCTGTGAAACATAGTCTGAAATCAGGTATTGTGGTACCTCCAGTATTCTGTAGTAAAGGCTTTTCTGAATCCATTGAATAGATGAGTCTATATTTATTGATGTATACATATTGAATGATCCTTGTATCTTTAGAATGAAGCTAATATAATTATACTGCCTGATCTTTTCCATATGTTGTTGAATTTCATTTGCAAATATTTTATTAAGGAATTTTGTGCCTTTGTTTATGAAATTGGCCTAACATTTTCTTTTTGGTATTTCGCTGTAGTTTTGATATTAAAGCAATGTTAGCTTCATAGAATTATCTTGTTGGTATTGCATATCTTTTTATTTTATTGGGTAGTTTGAGGAACATTGGTTGCTTACTCTTCATTAAGAGTCTGGTAGTATTTAGCAGTTAATCTGTCCTGTCCTGGGCTTTATTGTTGTTGCTATTGAGAAACAGTTTTTAAAAAGATTTCCTATAGTTTGATTAATGTTGAGGGTACAAATATATGCATACATGGGTGCCTATGGAGGCCAAGCTAGGGTGTCAGATCTCTTGGCACTGAAGTTCACATTATTCAGTTATGAACTGACTGATAATATACATACTGGGAACAGAACTTGAGCCCTCTGCAAGAACAAGTTCTCTTAACCATTGAACCATCTCTATAGTACTTGGAGATCCTTTATCACTGCCTCAACCTCATTGCTCTTCATAGATTCATTTAAGTGATTTATAGTTTTTTAATCTTGTTATTGGTTGATCACATGTACCTAGGAAATTACACATTTCTTCTTGATTTTTTTTCATCTTATTGAAATATAGCTTTCTATTGGATGGAACACAGGGCCCCCAGTGGAGGAGCTAGAGAAAGTACCCAAGGAGCTGAAGGGGGCCACAACCCTATAGGTGAAACAACAATATGAACTAACCAGCACCCCCTGAGCTTGAGTCTCTAGCTGCATATGTAGCAGAAGATGGCCTAGTAGGCCATCATTGGGGAAGAGAGGACCCTTGGTCTTGCAAACTTTATATGACCCAGCACAGGGGAATGCCAGGGCCAAGAAGTGGGAGTGGGTGGGTAGGGGAGCAGGGGCGGGGGGAGGGNATAAAAAAAAAAGAAAATATAAACAGTTAAAAAATACAGCTTTCTCAGTATGATTCTCTGAACTTTATTAGTAGCTGTTTAACGCCTCGTTTTGTTTTTATAATTTAATTGTTTTGGTTGTTCTTTTTTTTTTTTTTTTTTGTTAGTTTGCATAAAGATTCATCTATCTTGTTTTTTCTTTTTTTGAAAGAGCCAACGCTCTTTATCAAGCCCCTTTATTGTGCTTTTAGGATTTTTGGATTTGTTTCGGTTTGTTTGTTTGTTTGTTTGATTGATTGATTTTTTTTTTTTAACTTCTGCTCTGATCCTTATTCTTTCTTTGTAGCTCATGATTTGGAGCTTCATTTATCCATGTTTTCCTCTGAGCTTCAGGTGCTTCATTACCTTATCTACTGGAGATCTTTCTGATGTTTTAGTGTGAGTACTCTCAGCTATAAACTTGCCTTTAGCAACTGCATTTGTAATATCCCAAAGATTCTCAAATGCTGTACTTGCATTTTCATTTGATTAAAGTAAGTTTAAAATTTTTCTCCTTTATTTCTTTAATGACTCACTGATCATTCAAATAAATGTTGTTCAATCTTCAAGTGTTGGCGCAGTTTCCCGGGTTTGATTTTTTTTTAAGTTTATTCCACTATGATCTAATAAGATACAAGAGATTCTTTTGTATTTGCTAAGACTTGTTTTGTAGCATAAAATGTGATCTATTCTAGAGAAAGTTCCAGGCATGCTAAAAAGATGTGTGTCCCACATCTGTTAGATAGAAGAATGTTCTATGGCTGCCTGTCAAGTCTGTTTGATCTAGGGTACAGTTTAACTCTGAAGTAATTGTCAATGTTTGCCTGAATGATCTATCAGCAGATAATGGTATTGATGTTATCTACTGCTATGGTACCTGGACTCATCCTTTATGTCCATGATGCTTGTCTTACAAAGTTAGGTGCGTCACCATTTGATGAATATATATTTACAGTTGTTATACCTCTGGATCAATTTTTCCCTCTAGCAATCTATAGACCTTTATCTTTTCTCACTAATTTCAGCTTGCAGTATAGCTTATCGTGTTAAATCCAACGAGTCCTGCCTGGTTTGGGATCTGTTGGGTTTGCATGTTGGCTTCCACACTTTCATACTGTGTTCTGGGTTTGTCTTTGGCAGTGAGGTGTGTTCATTATAAACAACGCATTTGGGTCCTACCGTCACTGTCTCGAGTGTGAAGTTTAATTCCTTCATAATGTTTTGAAGCTGTCCCTCTCTGTCTCTGTGATTTAACTTCCACACTGTAGCCAACAGTGAGTGAAATCATATACTGTTCACCTTGCCTGATTACTTTATATTCCTAAACATAATATCATTCAGGCTTATCCACAATGTAGCACGTGCTATAATTCATATATATATATATATATATATATATATATATATATATATATATACACATGTACACATACACTACTACCACCACCACCACCACTAACTACCACAACAACCTTTTATTTTGGATAAACTAGAAGCCACTATTTAAAGAAGGCTAGCCTTAAACTCACAGAGACCCTGCTGCCTCTGCCTCCTTAGTGCCATGATAAAGGACATGTACCACCATGCCTGACAGAATTACCTTATTTTATGAGGTTAAATAATATTGCATTGTGTATGTATTCCACACATTCCTTCAACTTCATTGAAGTTTATGTGCTTCTGCAATTTAACTATTATAAAAAAATAATGAATATGAGCATACAGATATTTTGTTGAGACCTCATCTTTATTTCTTTGGAGCAAATATCCAGAAATAAATTTATTTGATCATATGATGAATATATCTTTATTTTTTTAGGTAACCCAATATTGCCAACATTTTAGTATTTTTATATCATCACCAATATTATACAAACAGTATTTCAATTCTCCATGTCACAACCAACACTTATTTCCTGATGCTTTTATGACAAACAATTATAAACTCTATGAAGTAGTTGTTCCTAGTTTTGTTTTGCATTTCCTTCCTGATTAGTAAAGCATCTCCCTTGTACTATTGGCTATGCCTATATCATCTTTAGAGATGTATCTACTCAACTCTTAGCTCATTATGAATCAGATTGTTTGGATGATTTTGCTGTGGAGCTTTAGAAGTTCAATAGTGATATCTCCAACATTATGGGGGCTGTTCTTTTACTCTATTAATATTATTTTTTGTGCACAATTTTAATATAACCTCATTGGTAATCATCATCTTAATCTGAATTATAGTGCAAATTAAAGAAACAGTAAATATGTTTTTACCCTGATCTTCAGTTCACATGAATATGTGCATACATTAAGAAATATCCCTTACAAGCCTGATATTGCGGCCTCTTGTGAGGCTATGCCAGTGGCTGGCAATCACCGAAGTGGATGCTCACAGCCAGCTATTGGATGGAACACAGGG
>NC_034607.1:19605172-19608972 GCF_900095145.1 Mus pahari | reverse complement strand
AATAATAAAAAAAATAAATGAAAAAAAAGAGAAATATTCCCTTACAAAGGTTTTTGAGACTTTTATATATGCATCAGATGAAGTATAATTTTATCCACCCCCCCCCTTTCCTCATCAACTTTCCAAGGTCTCCCTCATATGTACCTCCCAAATTCATGTTCTCTTTTATTTTTAATAACCCACTAAATAGACTTGGTGTTGCTCATATGTACATAGCTATAGGGTCATCCCATGGAACATAGGCAACTTACCATTGGCCAGACCTCTAAGAAACATGAGATCCTCCTCCCCTGCCAATAGCTCCTTAGTTAGGGGCAAGGTCTCCTGAATTCCTTTCCAGGATTTTTTGGATTTAAGCTTATGGAGCTAATTATCCCAGACTTGAGCAACTATGGTTAACCTTAGCTAAAACTGCTCCTTTCTTTCCCCTCTCCCAGTAATTGCAGTAGGACTGAGATCCAGTTCTGACCCAACTGCAGCTCTAGCACTAGGACCTAAGATTGTATCCATAGCACTCATGTTAAAACAAAAACTAAATGAGGTAACCCAGACCCAGAAAGACAAATATGGTACGTGTTCACTAAAATAGAGATGTTAGCTGTTAAGTCTTTAATAAGCAAGCTACAAATTATATGTCACAGAGGTTAGGTATAGAATAGGGGAAGAGGGGTCAATCTCCCTAGGAAGGGGAAACAGTTAGTTATGAGTAGACAAGGGAGGGGACAGGAATGGAAAGCTAAAACAGAGAGGGGTAAGGAAGGGAGGAGGAAGGAGGAAATATGAGAGGGATAGCTAAAACCAGAGACCATTTGAGGGATTGTATGTAAACCTAGTATAGTAGAAGCGTCTTAAAATATATACATCTATGAAAGAAACCTAAATAATAAATAGCCAAATAATATGGAAGACAGAGCCCCAACTGAACTTCTCTCCTCAAATGAAGCTTCCAATGACAGAAATGGGTTACAAATAATCGAAATGTGAGCCAAAGGGTCCCCATGAGCACTGCTCAGACCATCCAGGCTCATACCAGGATTATTGACTGCTCTCCGCAAATGTAAGACCCTACTGCTTCAGACAACACCTATACAACTTATTGAACAGAGAGAAGAACTGGTATAGAGCTGTCACCCCTATGGAATAGTGTTCATGGTCCTAGAAGAGACCTGGAACAGGGAAGAGAAAATGTCTCAAAAACTAATGTGGGAAAGGGACAGCTCAGGCTTATGAGTGTCAGGAGCCATCTCAGAAAGGCTAAGCCTAGTAGATAATTTTCCTGGAAGTAGCCCACCTTTTTGCATGGCCTAATATGGGTGATCTCTGAGAAGCAATGTCCCAACAGACTTCACCCCAGGGTCACTCCTTACAGCCTTTCCTGTCACTCTCACATAGCCTAAGAATTCCTGGAAATTAGGCCATCCTATTGAGCAGACTTCCTACAGAACAACATAAAGCTGATCTTTTATGAATTAATATTGTTTAGATGAATTAATGATTTTTTATAGAGTTCCTAATTTGATTCAAATAATTTTAGGAAGGAAGTTTTAAGAGATGGTCTTAGTTGTCTGTTTGAAAGGTATAATAAAGTTAAAATCAGGAATACAATGTCCCTGTTCCTCATAATAGTAGTTAAAGGCTGCAAAATTTAAAAAAAAAAAAAAAAATTACAATGATCCCTTCGTGTTGGTCCTTTCTGCTGGGACAGACTGCCAGCTAGTCTGTTCCCCTGACGATATCACATCCTGAGGTATCCCAGAAGATCTGCTGCACTCAGGGCATCTGACACCGCAGCCCGAGGCATCCCAGGAGATCCACTGCACACAGGGCACCTGGACAACAGACACCACAGTCTGAAGACTTCCCAGGGGCTCTGTGGCATGCAGGGCAACTAATTCAACAGACTAAAAGCCTCCTTGGAGTTCTGGGGGCACACAGGGAAACAGAAATCAGAGTCCATAGCCCCCCTGGAGAACAGCTTTACACAAGACAAAAGCTTGACTGCTCCTCTGAAGACCCAACAGCCTGAAGGCCTCCCAGGAGATCTACTGCAGCCAGGCCAACAGATTGGCAGCTTCTCTGCCCCTCTGCAGAACCCCAAGTTGGCATAATTGAATCAATGCCATTAAAATTGAGGACAAGACAAGGATGTCCACTCTCTCCATTATCTATTCAATATAACACTCAAAGTGTTAGCTAGAACAATAAGACAACAAAGAGACATGAAGGGGATATAAATTGGCAAAGAAGAAATAGATGTATGACTATTTGCAGATAATATGATAGTATGCATAAACGACCACAAAAATTCTACCAGAGAAATTCTCCAGCTGATAAACAACTTCAGCAAAGTGAACAGATATAAAATTAACTCAAATCAAAAGTCTTCATTTATACAAATGATAAACTGGCTGAGAAAGAAATTAGGGAAATAACTCCCTTCTCAATAGCCACAAATAGTATAAAATATCTTGGGGTAACTCTAACCAAACAAGTTAAAGACCCGTATGACAATATCTACAAGTCTCTCAAGAAAGAAATCTAAGATCTCAGAAAATGGAGACATCTCCCATGCTCATGGATTGGCAGAATTAACATAGTAAAAATGGCCATCCTACCAAAGGCAATCTATAGATTCAATGCAATCCCCATCAAAATCACAACACAATTATTCAAAGACATGGAAAGAGCAAATCTCAAATTCATCTGGAAAGGCAAATAACACAGAATAGTGAAAACAATTCTTAACACAAAAGAACAGCTGGGGGAATCACCATCCCTGACCTCAAGCTCTACTACAGAGCAATAGTAATAAAAACTGTATTGGTACAGAGACAGACATGTTGATCAATGGAATAGAATTGAAGACCCAGAAATAAACCCACACACCAATGGTCACTTGATCTTTGACAAAAGAGCTAAAAAATATCCAGTGGAGAATAGACAGCATCTTCAACAAATGGTGCTGGTTCAACTGGTGTTCAGCATGTAGAAGAATGCAAATAGATCCATTCTTATGTCTTTGCACAAAGCTCAAGTTGAAGTGGATCAAGGACTTCAACATAAACCAGATACACTGAATCTGATAGAAGAAAAAGTGGGAAAGAGCCTTGAACTCATTAGCACAGAGGAAATTTCCTAAACAGAACTCCAATGGCTCACACTCTAAGATCAAAAATTGATAAACGGGACCTCATGAAACTGGAAAGCTTCGGAAAGGCAAAGGACATAGTCAATAAGACAAATTGGTAACCTACAGATTGGGAAAAAAATCTTCACTAACCCCACATCAGATAGAGGACTAATATCCAAAATATGTAAAGAACTCAAGAAGCTAACCACCAAAAAAACCAAACAATCCAATCAAAACATGGGTATAGAACTAAACCAAGAATTCACAACAGAAGAATCTCAAATGGCTGAGAAGCCCCTAAAAATGTTCAATGTCCTTAGTGATCAGAAAAATGCAAATCAAACTGACCCTGAGATTCCACCTTACACCAAGCAGAAGGCTAAGATCAAAACCTCAGGTGCCAACACATGTTGGTGAGGATGTGGAGAAAGAGGAACACTCCTCCATTGCTGGTGGGATTGTAAACTTGTACAATCACCCTGGTAATCAATCTGGAGGTTCCTCGGAAAATTGGAAGACCTAGCAATACCATTCTTGGGAATATACCCTAAAGATACCCCACAATGCCACAGAGGCACGTGTTCCACTTTGTTCATAGTGGCTTTGTTTGTGATAACCAGAAGCTAGAAACAACCCAGATGTCCCACTACAGAAGAATGGATACAGAAAA
>NC_034607.1:19592684-19604977 GCF_900095145.1 Mus pahari | reverse complement strand
AGAAGGAGAAGGAGAAGGAGAAGGAGAAGGAGAAGGAGAAGGAGAAGGAGAAGGAGAAGGAGAAGGAGAAGGAGAAGGAGAAGGAGAAGGAGATACAGTCCACAGAACTCAAAAGGGTCAACAAGCTAAAGGGATGTGAGGATGGCTCAGTACCATTTGGGAGAGAGAAGAAAGCTATCACAAGTGGAGAGGGAGAGAGGGACCTGGGAGGGAAAGGGGATGGGATGGAGGGAAGAGGGGAACATGATCTCATATTGGGTGGGGGAAAAGGACTGAAGCCCTGAAGGTCAACAGAAAGAATGGAAACATGCACCCTTGGGAGGTAGGAGGTTGGGGGTACCCTCCAGAATGTACCAGAGACCTGGGAGATGAGAAACTCTCAGGACTCAAAGGGAGGGACCCTACATGAAATGCCCTACAGTAGGGAAAGGGAACTTGTAGAGCCCACCTCCAGCAGAAAGACAGGGCATCAAGTCAGGGATGGGGTTGCCATCCCACAGTCAAAACTCTGACCCATAATTGTTCCTGTCTGAAAGAACTATGTAGATGGAAATGGAGAGGAGCCTGAGGAAAAAAGGATCCATGGACAGGTCCAAAGTGGGATCCAGCTCGAGGGGAGGTCTCAAGGCCTGACACTATTACTGAGGCTCTGGAGTGCTCACAAAATGGGACCTATCATGACTGCCCTCCGAAAGACCCAACAAGCAGTTGAAAGAGTCAGATGTAGGTATTTGCACCCAACCAATGGACTGAAGCTGCTGATCCCTGTGGTTGAATTAGGGAAAAGCTGGAAAAAGCTGAGGAACAGGGTGACCCTGTAGGAGGACCAGCAGTTTCAATTAACCTGGACCCTGAGATTTTCTCAGACACTGGACCAGCAACCAGGCAGCATACACCAGCTAATATGAGACACACACCCCCAACACATATGCAGCAGAGGACTGCTGGGTCTGGGTTCAGAGATGATGTACCTAAACCTCAAGAGACTGAAGGCCCCAAGGAGTTTAGAGTTCTGGTGCCCTCACAGGATACAGGGGGTGGAGAGGAGGTATGGGATGTAGAACAGATGGAGGATGGACCAGGAGGGGAATAAAATCTGGAGTGTTAAAAAAAATTAAATAAAAAGAAGGAATATAAAAAAATATAAATTGTCAACTTGACACACACACACAAAAAAAAAAGCAGTGAACTTTCATAATTACACTAAAAAGAGATATAGATTTTGGACAAATTTGTGTTCAAGAAAAAGCATTCATGTCTAAGGATGAAGCCACAGGTGTGCACTATGACAAGGCAAGACATATAAAACTGTTGTTTGAACTTACAGTGGGCATATAGAATGAAACACTGCTTTGAACTTAATATGTACATCCTTCTGTAACTCCCATTTTATGTAACATTTTATCTCTGAGGTAATTTTCTAAAGAACTTTCATCTAAGAGGCATAAAAGGGTCAGAGAAAAGAAATAAGATTGTTGGTTTTGGGGGCTCTGACCCACCCATCTATCCAAATGTATATGTCTGTTTATATGTACATGCGTAGGTTATATGTGTATGTGTGTAAGCATGCATGAACACTGTGGAGTTAATTGAGATGGGTGGCTGGGCCTGACCAAAGTGTGTGTGTGTGTGTGTGTATGAGTGTGTGCCTATGTGTCTGTTTGAACATGTTTGTCTGTGTAAAAGATTTTCATTCTTTCTTTTCCTTTCTTTGTAACATTTTATCTATGAGGTAGCTCTGACTTACATAGAAAACATTCTGTCCAAATGCTAGAAGAAGCTGAAAACAATAAGAGAAAGGTGGCACAGCCATGTTCTGCTTCACCTGGTGTGCTTTCTGTGTGAGTGACACTTTCTTTCCTCTCTGGTTCACAAGGAGTTAAATAGCCTGGCAAGCCATGGGGCTTCTGGCCATCCACCCAGAGAAGGATTTGCCTAATCCCCCACTGTTAAGCAACAAGTATTAATCCTCTAAAGCCATCACTGGTGGCTGGCCCCAGAATAAGGAAGAATCAAGGAGAATAAATAATGCCCCCCATCAACACTTCCAGAGAGAAAAAATTAGTGCTCTTGGACAGACCACCAGAAGGAAAGGATGTAGACCAAGAACACACATGGTATGCACTCACTAATAAGTGACTATTAGGCAAAAAAAAAAAAAAATTTGAAATACCCATGATACACCTCCCAGACCCTGTGAAGCTTAAGAAGTCAACCTCAAGCATCTTCCCTATCCCTTCCCACCTTAGTTTATGTTTTATGTGTATCATGTTTTTGTTTGTGAATATATTGTTGTACCATGTGCATACCCGATGCCTGCAGAGGCCAGAAGAGGGCATCAGGTACTCTGGAACTGGAGCTACAGATGGTTAGGAGCCTCACTGGAGGTGCTGGGAATCACTCTCAGGTCCGCTAGATTATCTTCATTGCCTCTCACAGCTAAGTCATCTCAATCAAAGTGTGGATGCGTCAGTCCTACTTAGGAAGAGGAACAAATAATACATAGGAGGTAGAGGGAGGGAGGACCCTGGGAGGGAGAGAGGAGGGGGAGGGAAAAGGGGAGCAGAAAGGGCAGAGAAGCAAAGAAGGTCAGGAAATTCGATGAAGGTGTGTAGCAATGGAGGGATAGGGGGCAGAGGTAGCCACTAGAAAGTCCCAGATGCCAGGGAAGCAAGAGGTTCCCAGGACCCCAACAGAAAGGACATGAGCCAAAATACCCAACAAAGTGGAGAGAGAACCTATAGAGACCATATCCAGTGGTTAGGCATGCCCCCCACCCCCTCAGTTGAGGGATGAGGCCATGTACCCATCTCAAAAATACTAACCCAGAATTGCTCCTGTCTAAAGGAAATACAGCGACAAAGAGTGGAACAGAGACTGAAGGAAAGGCCATCTAGAGACTGCCCCACCTAGGGATCCATCCCACATGCAGACACCAAACCCAGACACTATTACTGATGCCAAGAAGGGCTTGCTGACAGGAGCCTGGTATAGCTGTCACCTGAGAGGCTCTGCCAGAGCCTGACCAATACAGATGCCGATGCTCACAGTCAATCGTCTGGCTGAGTATGGGGGTCCCAATGGAGGAGTTAGGTGAAGGACTGAAGGAGCTGAAGGGGTTTGCAACCCCATAGGAATAACAACAATATCAACCAACCAGATGCGCCCCCCACCCCCCCAGAGATTGTAGGGACTAAACCACCAATCAAAGAGTACACATGGAGGGACCCATGGCTCTAGCTATAGCAGAGGATGGCCTTGTCAGGCCCCAATGGGAGAGGATACACCTAGCCCTGCAGTGACTTGATGGTGGGGAGGAGGGCTGTAGAGGGGTCAGGAGTGGGTAGGGAGTGTTGGTGGTGATACCCAAGTTGCCTTTGCCTTCTCAGAGAAGAGGAGACTTGAGGCAGGATCTGTGTCAGGGAGTACTAGGAGAAAGCATGGGGAGGGGCTGATGTTGGGATGTGAAGTGAATAAATAAAAAATTAATTATTTTTTAATAACTAGGGCAGGTGACTGGAGAGATGACTTAGCTGTGAGAGGCAATGAATGTAATCTAGCAGACCTGAGAGTGATTCCCAGCACCTTCAGTGAGGCTCCTAACCATCTGTAGTTCCAGTTCCAGAGTACCTGTTGCCCTCTTCTGGCCTCTGCAGGCATCAGGTATGCACATGGTACAACAATATATTCACAAACAAAAACATGATACACATAAAACATAAACTAAGGTGGAAAGGGATTAGGAAGATGCCTGAGGTTGACTCTGACCTCTACATACATACACACATGTGCACAAGCACTCGTGTGCCATATCATGTACACACACACCACACATATGCACATACATACAAGTAAAGGCAAAAGGGGAAACCCTTGTTTAAGGTAAGAAACAATAGCAGACACAATGTCCTTCACCTATATTATTTTGACCTCACCTATGGGACATATTTTGAGCTTCAACATTAATTTGAAACTATGTTAAAAAAAAAAAAAAAAAAAAAGAGCCGGGTGTGGTGGTGCACGCCTTTAATCCCAGCACTAATCCCAGCACTTGGGAGGCAGAGGCAGGCGGATTTCTGAGTTTGAGGCCAGCCTGGTCTACAAAGTGAGTTCCAGGACAGCCAAGGCTACACAGAGAAACCCTGTCTTGAAAAACCAAAAAAAAAAAAAAAAGACTTTTATTTAGAATTCTTTTATTTTATTTAGACAACAGTATAACATATACCAGAAAAGACCATAATTTTTAAAAGATTTATTTATTTTGATTTTGATTTTATGTGTGTTAGCCTGAATGTATGTGTACATATGCATGCCCTGTGCCTGAGGAAGCCAAGAGAAGGTGCTATATTCTCTAAAACTGGAGTTATAGGCAGTTGTCAACTGCTACATGTATGCTACAAACCAAACTGCTATACGTATGCCCTCTGCAAAAGCGGCGAGTGTTCTTAACCCCGGAACTGTCTCTCTAGTTCCCAAATCACGGGCTTGTAATGACACCTCTGGTGCTCGGTACATACCTTTAGAGTCCCTACCTCCAAACTTGGATTCAACACCTGACTTTGTACTTGAAGCTCTTGTTAGACCTACTAGAACGTAAAATGAAAAGTGATAGTGATATACAATCTCTGTATCGCCTAACACATAATTGGAACTCAATGAATTTTTAGCTAAAATAAAAGTTACACATGTCCTAAGGACCATTACGCTCAGACGCTCCTTGCAGAGCCCAGGTTTAGCCTTACTGAGAATATGCCCGGAAAGGGCACCTACTGCTACTCTCTCGTCACACCCAGGTACCCACTTGCTTTCCCGTTCATTTCCTTTGCTCTCAGTGTAGCCGGGGGGGGGGGGGGGGGGGGCATGACTTCAAACATCCCACACTGCTGAGTTCATGCCAGTTCCTCTCCCTCCTTTCCCCTACAGGTACAGATGTTAGACATCAGGCCAATTTTTCACTCCTGTGAACATGGCTGAGAAATTCTAGATACCCTACCTTCCTCTCTTCTGTGTCTCTGCAGCTTTGGGAGCAGCCAGTTTAGAACGAAATGAGCAAGAGTCAGATGTGGTAAAAAGAAGTAAGAAAGGAACTGAGGCCTGAGTTATCTATTATCTGGCTAATCTACCCCTGAATAATTCATAAACTGACTAGTTCAACCCTATCACCTCTGCGAAAACCGTCTCAAAAAACAGGTCCTTTAGCTTCTCCTGGTGAGCTCTAAAAAATCTTAGGCCAAAGCTGAGAACTGACTCTGCCACCCACCACCTCCACATGGTTTTCAGGGGGTGGTCAGGCACGTATATACTCTTTTCTGTGGTTTCATTAGACCTCAGGAAAATATTTCAAGCAGAGAAAACTCAGCATCAAAGAGTTCAGAGGAAATAGAGTCATCAGAACAGAGGCTCCAGTGTTCCCAGGAAGATAATCTTAATGATTAAACATATGAAACTATCACATTGAAGAATCTAATTCTAAATCTCCCTTTTCAAAAGCAGCAGTATTTGTTTCTCAGTAACCCCACGTGCATTCACATGATACAATCCCAGACTACTTCAACAGATAGGGGGCCAGTTCCTCTAACCCAGATAAGGAGAGACAGGCAAATACTAGCACATTTGTCACTGATACTGAATCAGTTATTTGTGTTGTTGCTAGAACATGAGCAGCTTAGGGATGGAAGCGTTTATCCAGTCTTATGGTTCAAGGATGCTGTCTACCACGGCAGAGAAGTCACCATGGAAGGAATTTGTAGCAAGCAGTCACATTGTGTCCATAGTGAGGAGTCCTCACACTATGGAGCTATTCTTATGCATTCCAGAAGAGCAATCACCTCAGTTAACCTAACCTATATAATCCATCACAGGCCTGCCCCGAGGCTTGTCTCCTAGGAGATTCTAGGCCCTGTTAAGTTGATAGTCAATGTTAACTGTCACAGACATGCCATCCATAACACAGGTAATTCACAAAATATGCCCAGTAGTTAATAGGGCATCAATACAGAAGAAAGGGGGAACCAGGTAGAGACTATCCACATCTAGATCATAATAAAGATAACTGTTGCCTGGCATGGTGGCGCACGCTTTTAATCCCAGCACTTGGGAGGCAGAGGCGAGCGGATTTCTGAGTTCGAGGTCAGCCTGGTCTACAAAATGAGTTCTGGGACAGCCAGGGCTATACAGAGAAACCCTGTCTCAAAAACAAAAAACAAAAAACAAACAAACAAACAAAAGATAACTATCATGTGCTGGTGTGTAGTATTTCAAAACAACCCCCTTCAGTCAAGTGAAAACTGATAAATCTCTTTAGCTGGCTTGAATGACCAGTCTCTCATTCCTCAAACCTTCAATCTTTTGCTTAGGGTCTGCCCTATGTTAGGCACTGAGACAAGTACATCCACTCATAGAAAAATACGTGGACATCCATGGAGTCAGATAATGTCCTAGTTAGCATTAACTTTCAATATCTGAATAAAGTCCCAGTTGAGTAATTGCCTTTAGCAGGTTGATCTGTGGGCATGTCTATGGAATATGGTTTTGACTGTCTTAATCAATCTAGGAGGGCCCAGCTCACTTTGGGCAATGATATTTTCTGAGCAGGTGGTGCTGAACTTTATTTTAAAAAAAAGCTGACGGAGCAACAACTACCACAGAGCAGGCTATCAGATGAGCCAGAAATTAGTGTTCTTCCTTCATTTCTGCTTCAGGTTCCTGCCTTGAGTTCTTTCCATGACTTCCCTCCGTCATGGGCTATGACCTCAGAGCTGGAATCAACCCTCTCCTCCAAGAGTTGCTTTTGGTCACCATGGTTATCATGGCAGCAGAAATGAAACAGAACAGACACCCAGCCTTTAGTCTACCACACTGGAAACTAACACTTGACTTTAATAGAAGCTTGTAGTACTCTGAAGGCTGTTACAGTTGGCAGAGACTTCAGGGGCAAGCAGGGAAGAGGAGAAACATGGCCATCAGCTGCTGTTTTCCTCATCACAAGAGCACCTTTACACTGGGTACATCACCAACACATGCTCAGGAACATGGTGACATTAAGAAAGGAGTCCCCTGGGTATCCACATCCATGAGATGGCAGACCCATCCCTGGAGATGAATAATAGCTCTCTCTGCCTTTCCAGCTCATGGCTTCACTAGGCCACATTCCACACCAATGGAAATAGAGCCTTTTGTTATTGATTCCAGACCTTCCTTTGTCATTCCCACGCCGAGGCTTGTCATCATGCTTTGACCTGCTTCGTACATTTTAATAGATGATTTTAAAGCAAATATTATCTTGACATGTAGCATGCAGACAGAAAACTGTGCAAACTCTAAAGGTGCAGTTAAATCCTTTACTAGATCATTATACTTGGCTAAGCATCACCTGGGTAAGAGGTAGAGGCAAGGCAACGAGACCTTCCCTCCTCCTGTGCCTCTTTCATCCCCTCCGCCTATAGTCAGGCATATATCCCGTACACTGAAAATACATATATATTCACACACATGCATACCAGGAGTGCTCGATGTGTGTTTACTAATGCTATATAGATTATTTTGGCCTATTTTTATTTTAAATAAACGACTAAAGCCAGGTATAGTGATCCATGCCTATAATTCCAACATTTGTGAAGGCAGAATATAAAGTTCAAGGCCAGCCAAGGTGCCTTGATAGTATACTGATAGATAGTAAAAGAACTATCTATCATTTATAGATAAGCAAATGGATTATAGATAGATAGATAGATAGATAGATAGATAGATAGATAGATAGATAGATAGATAGACAGATAGATGATAGATAGGTAGATAGATAGATAGATGACAGGTAGATAGATAGATAGATAGATAGATAGATAGATAGATAGATAGATAGATAGATAGATAGATAGATGAGAGAGAGAGAGAGAGAGAGAGAGAGAGAGAGAGATTCAGTTCTTAGGGTGCTGGGGATTGAACCCAGTAGAAAGTTCTATGCTTGCTACTTCCCCCACAAGTAAATCATTAAGCGAGTGTTTTTGCACATGGTTTCTTGTTCACATGGCTTTCACTTTGTGGGATGTATTTCTGTGGCCACATAACAGCCTAGTAGAAAGCATCCCAATGCGTGTGTAGCCGTACTTCATGTGCTCATCATATCCATTACAAGTTATTTACCCACTGTACCGTGGATGGACATCTAAGATGCTCCCTGATCAGGGCTAAGATGACAGTAGTTGTCATAAAGATCATTTTTGTGTGGATATGTACCCTTTGATACATTTAATACATTGAACAAGAAGCAGAGATGTAGCCCAGAGGTGGATGTTAAACTTCATTAAAAACTTCCATATTTCCAAAGTGATTCCACTCAATGACACTTCCATTGAGCAGCAAATGAATCCCAGCTTGTCCTGGCTGACATTTAGTATTGTCAGCTTTGATTCTTATTTTTGTTGTCTTTAGCCTTGCTGGTGGATGTGCAAAATCTTGCTGTGGTTTTATTAATTGCTTTCACATAGTGACTAATTGCATTGAGCATCTTCCCATATGAGTGTTGGGCCATTTAGATAGCTTCTTTTATAAAGGCCCTTCAACAGATGTTCCCATACTTTGAATTTGGGTTGTGTTCTTCCTGTTTGATGCATGGGACATTTTATATATTTAAGATTTCAGTTTTCTGTTCTATTTTTTACACTACAGATTTGAATTGCCTCTGGAGACTACATTGTCTTCTTATGGGTGACATCTTAATAAAGTCTAATGTCAGTCCTTTTCTTCATAGTTTGTCCTCCTTGTGTCTTGTTTAGGGTCTGTGTTCACCACAGGTGAGGACCCTGTTATACATTTTTAATCTAGATTACCATTCACTCGGGATAGACAGACAGACAGACAGACAGATAGATAGATAGATAGATAGATAGATAGATAGATAGATAGATAGATAGATAGATAATATATTGAACCTACAGATGAAATGGTTGAAAACATAAGATGGTATACAAGCAGAACTGGATCTCTTACAGAAGACCCATTCAGTTCCCAGCACCCACGTCATGTGACTCACAACCACCCGTATCTCCACTTTGAGGGGATCCAATACTTATCTGTTCAGAACTTTCTGATTACATGCAGGCACATGTGAATACATATATACAGACCCACATATATTCAAAACTAATAATAAAACTCATCTTTAAAAGGCAGAATCTGTATGAGCACAATGCTCCCCTTCACCTTGTCACACAGAGAATTTTGTTTCATGTTCTTGTATTACTTATGTAAGCTAACTATCTACAAAACTAGTTTGCTCTGCCCCTTCCTAACACTCTTGGTTCAGTGCTGCCTTGCTTTGCGGCTAGCCCTTCTGATCCCTACCTGACTTTTCCTGCTTTTTCAATGACTTATGTTGGACTGCCCGTGGAATTCCATTTGTAGGTTTGCCCTACCCCTGGATTTTTGAATTGAGGACTACACCAGAATCAGATGTGCTTCTCTGGATAACTGCTGCGTGGATACTGTTATTCTCTAATGTCTGATGTCTGTCACTGGACTTCATGAGAATCGTTTCTGGGTTTCCCTAACCCAAATTGTTCATGCTTCCTATAGAACTCAGTTTGAAGGCAAATAATCCCAAGACCTCCCTTTTACAGCTCTTGTTTGCTTGTTTATTTGCTTTGTTTTTTTTTCAGAATTTTTTTTTTTGATCCACAAACTGCCAGGAAATAAGGAGGTCCTACGTATAAATGTGACGTTACAGAGTTTCAAAGAATCTAATTTCTCTGTAGGAAGCTGGTTCAGACCCATAAAGTTACTCAAGGTTAGCTTCTCAGCCAGCAGTAGAGCTGAGCCTTAGGGGGTTCCTTGCAATTGGATAATGACATGCAGCATTTTTAAATGGGAAGTTGGCATTTATTGAGCAAAGGTTTTTGTACAGATTTAAGCACAGGCATTAAAAGAGTGGAGGAGAGACATGGACAGCAAGCACATTCCTAGAGCACGTTTAGTTTTCTCAAGAGAGATGAGAAGTGCCATCCATCAGGTGCCAATCTAAATATAACTGTTTATACCTTAGGTCAGATTCTCCAGGAGCGCCCCTGACACCTGTGTGCACATAATCTGTGCCGAAAATATGCCCAGGAAGGGAAGGAATCACAGGAAAGAAAATGAAACCAATCACACCCACTCTTTCAAGAATAGTTGCAGTCTCAGTTTGAACTCACAGGCAGGTTCTTGAGTGTCGTACCCGACCCATGATGTGTCTGCCCTAGTTAGTTAGAAGCTACAAGCTACCGATGATAGAAGAGGGAGGATAAAGAACACCAGGACAGAACACACGACGTGGTACAGCGTCATCTGTTTAGGTGAGTGGGTGGTGTCAGTATTCTGTAACAAGTTGCTTGTGTGCACCAGTCATAAGAGCAAAACACCTGGCATCTCTGAGAAGTGGCACCAAAAAACCAGCATTATAAAAAAAAAAAAAATCTGTAGAAACTGAGAGGCAGAACGTTAATGTACACATGTCAGGCTTAAAGTGTAACTATAAACTTCATGGTTACTTACAATACTGATGGATTCAGAAATGAGACTGAGCCATAGGCCTCACTCAGTGCCCTATGTGTTGGGCAACCCTACTAAGAACAGCAGACATAACGATCAGAAAAGGCTTATTGGCTGCTTCATCTGGCTGACTTTAATAACTTCATTATAGTTCTGTGTGGCCTTGGTACATTAGAATTCTATGACCCAATACATTCCTTCATCCATTCTCAAATACTCTCAATAGTAACACATTAATACATAAAATGAGGAAGGACAATGTGTTCCCTTCCTCAGGAGCTGACACTCTAGAAGCCGAAGTAAGCACTGAGCTTATACCCAGGAAAAGGCAAAACTAACCACCTCGCCCCATTCCCCAGACGCCACCCAGGAATTCAGTCCAGTTGTGTCATGGAAAGATGTGTGCAGTTAACTCAATCATGACAATATAAAAGTAATGAGACCATTTTTTCTATTTCCCTAAAAAGACTCTTTTGGTGGTGGGAAAGAAAAGAAAAGAAAAGAAAAGAAAAGAAAAGAAAAGAAAAGAAAAGAAAAGAAAAGAAAAGAAAAGAAAAGAAAAGAAAAGAAAAGAAAAGAAAAATCTCTTGATTTAAGTTATTAGAGATTTTGAGAGGTGTTGCTTTTCCATGAAAACACAATTATGAAAACTGCACAGAAATTAAAATCAAACTCAGCTTGGAGGTGGTGAGCACAAGGCTAAAAGACCATTTCTCCTGTTCTATGAACACTTCCCCAGGGTGTGAAGGACTCAGCCATAAGTGTATGATTTTCCTTATTTTCAGTCAAAATATGGCAACTCTAGATCCAGCTTATACTAGATCCCGCCTTAGCATCAGCTGCCAAAATGTGATCAATTTAAGACAGATTCCTCAAATTAATTATGTTTTCCTGTAAAACATAGAATTAATTTCAAGTGAGGAGTATTAAAGTGGAATGTATAATACACTATTCAAACGGTCTGTTGTAAATTTTTTTTCCCAAATAAGTTTACTGCGCATGATGTGCCTGTGATGGTATTAATTATTTATCACTCTATGTGGCAAAAATATCAATTATAATAAATAGTAAAAGGGCTATTAGCTTTCTTGAACAATAAATAAAATGGAAGTTTCAAGATCAATATGATGAATATGTTAAGTTAAAATTCTCTTTTGCTGTAAGAGTTGATAGGATTTTATGTATCAATCCCATGAAAGTGTCACAGACATTTTAAAAAGAAATATATTAAATAAAAATAAAAATCTATTAAAGAAGGTAATTTTAAATATTTAATGATATAATTAGGTCTTATTAATGTAATGTTCTTTATTTTTCAAATTAAAAATTCACAGGGCTGTCATCTTTTCCATCTTAATCAGATATCCTGTTTGTTGTAATTATTTGTTGGGTATTTTCATTCACATTTGATGAATATTAACTGTTTGAAATAAAACAGGATTTTTTTTCATTTGCTAGTTTGAGGAACAAGGGTTATTTTGTATCTAGTGAAAGGGTAACCAGGAAAAGGAAGGGAGAGATATTACCTCTCCCTCCGCCAGACCCAGATCAGAGGAGACTCTGAACCCCAAACTCCTCCTGCTGGCTGTGCAGGACCCAGGCTTTCTCATGCCTGGGAAATGCCAGTGGGCTCATGTCTGAAATGTGAATATTCAAATCTACATTCTGGCTTATGCATCCTCTCTCCCTCTCCTCTCTCCTCTCTCCTCTCTCCTCTCTCTCTCCTCTCCTCCCTCTCTCCCCTCTCCTCTCTCCTCTCTCCCCTCTCC
>NC_034607.1:19588458-19591874 GCF_900095145.1 Mus pahari | reverse complement strand
CTCTCTCTCTCTCTCTCTCTCTCTCTCTCTCTCTCTCTCTCTCCCTCTCGCTTTGGTCAAGGAAGACTAAATCCATTTTCTTAACTACAAAGCAAGATTGACATCTTTCTTGAAGGGCAGCTATGAGACTAGAAAGAACAACGTGGTCTAGGGGAGACTCTCGGTGATGCTCGGATGCATCCCTGCCAGTAAAGGAAATGACAAAAACAGAGCATGTTCCTGATTCTGTTTCACTGGTGATATGATATAACCACATTTACAGCTGATGGTATGATTATTTTCAAAGACCAAGCATCAAAAAAAAAAAAAATCTAGTGCAAATTTCTGTGCTTCAAAACAACTAGTAAACAAAAAGATAAGCTACACGCCGGAAGAAGATATTTTCGAATTGTATTTCTGGAAGAGGCTTATGTTCAGAGTATTTAGGGAAAAAAAACTTATATGAAATACTAAGAAAACAATTTGGAAGTTTCAAGTCAGAAGGCTTACAAAGGGTCAATAAGCACATGAAAACGTGGACAACATTAGTAGTCAATTAGGTCAATGGTGTATCCACCAGCCACTCACAGACAAGGGTCTAATGTAACAGGAAAGAAAATCTCATATAGGGTAGAACACTTTATCCATTTATGGAAACATAAAGCACAACGTTACAGTGTGACCTACTCCTGGACATCTACACAAGAGAAATCTGCTTCATCATCCTATCTTGAATATTTTTTAGTAGGTATCCCCTCATAATTAGTAAGAGCCCCCAGTAGGTTAAAGGAAAGGGCTAAGCACAAATGAGCCAACTTCAAGGAAAAGGGGAGTCGCCATCTCGCCTACCTGCTACTCTCCCTCCACTTATCAAATCTATTAATGATTTAATTGCCCAATTTCCCCTTTGCCTGCAGGAGGCACAATCAGCATTCCACACGTGGAAGACACACAGGAACTTAATCTCCAACATTTCCAGACGTCATCCTCACAGGAAGTCATGAGGCCTGGCCACTCACAGACAGTCTGACTCTCAACTCTCCTTCTCCTGGTCCACATGTTTAACTTTAGGTGAAATTCACAGCCAAGCAGTAAAGACCCTAGGACCTTATACTTTCCCTCACACATAGATTCCAGAGTTTCTTACTGAAAGCATTGAGTAAAGGTAATGGTTCTGAGCTTTAGATTCCTCGCTGAAGAACAATGCATGTTGAAGTCTTTGGTGTCTAACCTGGTGGAGTTGGTTGCATTGAGTAAATCACTGGAGATACATAATTTCTCTTAAAGAGTCAGTAATGCAGTAACCATGTGTGTGCACACACATGTGTTATACAGATATATTCTTTTGTGGAGGAGACATCAGCAACATCAGACAGTGTTTGCCACTGATTCCCATGAAGCTCCACACTGAATCAAATGCACAGCATAGCCCACCAAATGAAAGGTGGGGTCAGGGGATCTAAAAGGAAATAAGAGGATGAATGATAGTCAGTACTTTCGGGAACCAATAAAGATGGCATGGCCCGGAGAGTGCAAAAGGTGACAAAGGCTGTCCAGACCAGGAAAGGGGAGAGGGGGGAGGGGGGAGAGAGAAAGAGAGAAAGAGAGGCTATGTTGTAGTTCTCTGTGTGCTTGTACAAATAGCATTAGTTTGGCCAGGTATTTCGGGAAGCGAAGGAAGCTCTCCTGAGAGGAGCGCATTAAGATGGGGCAAGGGAGAGAAAGACGAACAGTCAACAGTGAATGACGTAGGCAAATGAACTACATGCAACCAATATTGTTTACACAAAACACAGTGGCATTGGTTCTTTTTTTTTTTAAAGACTCGGTTTTGTCTCCTTTTTAATTATGAAGGATAAAATAAAATTGAGTGACTGAGAGGAATAAATAGATAATGAAGTATCAGGGGTTTTTATATAGAAGCTTCTTATTAAAATGACTGTCTCCTTCAACTGTTTAATCTAATTTCTGCAAGGCAGGTTTTCACTTGTTCTGCTCATATAAACGCACAGGTATTAGCGTTGGTATTAAGACACTGAGCAGTTCACACCCAGGGTATGCAGAGCTACCTTAACCCCTTCCGTGGCTCCTAGTCTGTTTCTCTTTCTGCTCCCTTCCCTCTATGAAAACGTGCAATCTCACTCTCTAAAGTGTGTGTGTGTGTGTGTGTGTGTGTGTGTGTGTGACAGGATCTCCCTTCTTCGTGTGTGTGTGTGTGTGTGTGTGTGTGTGTGTGTGACAGGATCTCCCTTCTTCATGCTGCACATGCCCAGGCTAGCTTGCTACAGATGTGATACCACGCCTGCCTGGCTGCTGCCATGCTTCCCACCATGATGGTCATGGACTCACCCTCTGAAACTGTCAGCCTGAAAAACTCTCCAGTAAGCTCCTTGGTCACAACACATCTTCACAGCATCTAGGACTGGCTCTTAATCTCTGAACCACCTTCATTTGCTATCTCCATCTCATCATAATAAATAAACAGATGCAGGGATGGAAACTGGTTGAGGATTTTGGAGAGAACCTTCATGGGAGGAAGAGTCGAGGCCAAAACTTAGAGAAACCATTCTCCCACTTACTCGTGAATACTTTGCTTTCCCCTCTTCCAAGGGTGTCTGACCTTGCCACTTCTTCAAGCCAGGAGACACATGCTTCCTCTGGTTGTTGGATGAAGCCAACTTTCTTATATCGCCATTTAGTGATGTTTTCCATTTCTATCCTTGAATACAGTTATTTACTAATGGACACTGCTCTCCCTAACATTCTGCTTCTATGATGCTAGCCTACCTAAAAGGTAGCTGCAATAGTTTCCAAAGTCAACATAATACCACCTAGAAACAACTGGAAAGAGAACTTCAAGGAGGGATTGTCTAGATCAGGTTACTGTACTGCCTGGTTTTGTGTCAACTTGACACAAACTGGAGTTATCACAGAGAAAGAAGCTTTAGTTGAGGAAATGCCTCCATGAGATCCAGCTGTAAGGCATTTTCTCAACTAGTGGTTAAGGGGGAGAGGTCCCTTGTGGGTGGGACCATCTCTGGGCTTATAGTCTTGGGTTCTGTAAGAGAGCAGGCTGAGCAAGCCAGAGGAAGCAAGTCAGTAAGGAACACCCCCTCCATGGCCTCTGCATCAGCTCCTGCTTCCTGACCTGCCTGAGTTCCAGTCCTAAATTCCTTGGTGATGAACAGCAATGTGGAAGTGTAATAATCCCTGAATAATCCCTTTCCTCCCCAACTTGACTCTTGGTCATGATGTTTGTGCAGGAATAGAAACCCTGACTAAGGCAGTTAGCTTCTGCACTTAACTTAGTTGGTACCCTTCCCTAGTTAAAGACTGTTTTGAAAAGCAAAGTGTGTATCCATTCCTTTGTTCAGGGATATCTGGGTTGTTTCCACCTTCTGGCTATTATAAATAAGGCTGCTATGAACATAGTGGAG
>NC_034607.1:19581401-19588208 GCF_900095145.1 Mus pahari | reverse complement strand
AGCTTGCAATCCCACCAGCAATGGAGGAGTGTTCCTCTTTCTCCACATCCTCACCAGCATCTGCTGTCACCTGAGTTTTTGATCTTAGCCATTCTGACTGGTGTGAAGTGGAATCTCAGGGTTGTTTAGATTTGCATTTCCCTGATGACTAAGGATGTTGCACATTTCTTTAAGTGCTTCTCAACCATGCAGGATTCCTCAGTTGAGAATTCTCTGATTAACTCGGTATCCCATTTTAATAGGGTTATTTATTTGTCTGGATTTGTCTTGTCTAATTTCTTGAGTTCTTTATATATTTTGGATATTAGCCCTCTATCGGACCTTTTCTCAAACTGTAGGTTACTGTTTTGTCCTATTAACAGTGTCTTTTGCCTTACAGAAGCTTTGCAATTTTATGAGGTCCGATTTATAGATTGTTGGTCTTAGGGAATAAGCCACTGGTGTTCTGTTCAGGAAAATTTCCTCTGTGCCCAAGTGTTCGAAGCTGTTCCTTACTTTCTCATCTATTAATTTCAGCGTATCTGATTTTATGTGGAAGTCCTTGATTCTCCTGGACTTGAGCTTTGTACAGGGAGATAAGAATGGATCACTTTGCATTCTTCTACATGCCAACCTCCACTTAAGCCAGCATCATTTGTTGAAAATGTTGTCTTTTTGCCACTGGATGGTTTTAGCTTCTTTGTCAAAGATCAAGTGACCATAGGTGTGTGGGTTCACTTCTGGGTCTTTAATTCTATTCCATTGATCTACCTGTCTGTCTCTACCAATACCATGCAGTTTTTATCACTATTACTCTGTAGTAGAGCTTGCATAGAATGTGGTACATTTGCACAATGGAGTACTACTCAGCCATTAAAAACAATGACTTTATGAAATTCACAGGCAAATGGATGAAACTAGAAATTATCATCCTGAGTGAGGTAACCCAGTAACAAAAGAACACACATGGTATGCACTCACTGATAAGTGGATATTAGGATAAAAGCTTGGCATGCCCATGATACAACTCACAGACCATGTGTGGTCAAGAAGGAGGACCAAAGTGTGGATGCTTCAGTTCTACTTAGAAGGGGAAATAAAATAATCATAGGAGGTAGTGGGTAGGCGAAACTTGGAAGGAAGGGAGGAGGGAGAGAGGAAAAGGAGTGGGGTAGGATCAAGTGTGGGAGGAGACAGGGGAAGATGTACAGAGGGGCAGGAAATTAAACAAAGGTGTGTAGCAGTTGGGGATGGGAAACTGGAGGGTAGCCACCAGAAATTCCCAGAGGACAGGAAAACAAGAGGCTCCCAGGACCCAGCCAGGATGACATTAGCTGAAACAGCCAACAAAGGGGAGATAGAACCTGTAGAGACCAGATCCAGAGGTTGGGCACGACCCCAATTGAAGGATAGGGCCACCCACCCACCTCAGAATTTTAGCCCAGAATTATTCCTCTCTAAAGGAAATACAGAGACAAAGAGTGGAGCAGAGACTGAAGGAAAGACCATCCAGAGACTGTCCCACCTGGGGATCCATTGCATATGCAGACCCCACACCCAGACACTATTGCTGATGCCAAGATGTGCTTGCTGGCAGGAGCCTGATACAGCTGTCCCCTGAGAGGCTCTGCCAGAGCCTGACCAATACAGATGCAGATGCTTGCAGCCAACCATTGGACTGAGCAAGGGGACCCCAATGTAGGAGTTAGGGGAAGGACTGAAGCTGAAGGGGTTTGTAATCCCATAGGGAGAACAACAATATCAACCAACCAGACCCCTTCCCGCCCCCAGAGCTCCCAAGGATTAAACCACCAACCAAAGAATACTCATGGAGGGACCCATGGCTCCAGCCTGGTATGTAGCAGAGGATGGCCTTGTCTGGCGTCAAAGGGAGGGGAGGCTCTTGGTCCTGTGAAGGCCTGATGCCCAAGCTTAGGGGAATGTTAGGGCAGTGGAGCAGGAGAAGGTGTGTGGGTTGGGGAGCACCCTAGTGGAGGTGGGGGTGGGAGTTCTCAGAGAGGAAACCTGGAACATTTGAAATGTAAATAAACAAAATAGCCAATAAAATTTTTTAAAAAGAGAAAAAGCAGAGTGTGGACTGAATGCACATTCACATACTCTTTGATATCCTTTTCTGATTATAGATGTCATGTGACCGGTCTCCTCAAGCTCCTGCTGGGGGCTACTCCACTATGGTGGATTGTAACACAGAACTGTGGCCTGAAATAAACATTTTCTTCCTTTAGTCGCTTTTGTCCAACACTCCCCTATAGTATTTCACTCCAGGGACAGGAAAGGAAACTAAAACAATAAGTAGCTCTGATAATTGTTCCCTCTTTTCTTCACCCTTTAGGTGTTATCCTCGCCTTCCTCAACCCCACCAATACAAGATTTCATCTACACTAACTACACATTATTTTCTGTTACTATTTAAGTGCTTAAAAGTACAGTATAAATACAGACATACTGAGTGGGGTGGTGTGTATAACTAGCCAATGATGTACTATAGAAATGCCCATGTGAGCTATGGGATGGGCCATAGAAGACATCCCAGCCCGCTCCCTTTCACTCTTTCCCGAGTCACTGGCTCTAAGAGAAGTTTGTTTCCATGAGGTACTTAAGCATTCCTGCACAGCACAGGAGTGAGCTTCCCACACAATTACCAGCCTCATCTTGCCAGAAGAACCAGGGAGCCACCTTGGAAGCAGGGGGTTTATTTTCTAGTGATTTTCATCACAGCAGACAGTGTGACTGAAAACTCATGTGATTTTTGGACTGGAAGTGCTATTAGCAAAGCTCCTCTCTAGTCTCTCTGTCACGTGCACATTGAGGCCACAGCGGTTTAAACGACTTTGTTACGTAGTCATAGACAAAGAAGACAATGAAAGTCAGAACTGCTCAGCTACCTGCCAGATTGTTCTCCAAGTGTACAGTCCACAGTAGCAGCCTTAGCATCCACTCTGAGAAACATAAGCTATCAAGCCTGCCCCAGACCATCTTCAGAAACCACGATGTGAAGGAGCCCAGAAATCTGTTGGGGTTTGCACATCTTCAGCATGTTCCAGCTTTGGGTCAAAGCCTGAGAACTACTGTGCTAGGCTGCCTTCATTTCCTAGGAAGCAAAAGAAAGATGGCTGGCATCCAGCCCCTGACACCAGCTCTTTTGCTTCTGACTTAGCCATTCTGTAAAGTCTGTTGAGTATCTGAGCTACTCAACCTGTAGGCAAGTCCAGCAAATGGAGAAAAGTATGTAAATATGGGGATCTGCAGGCTTTCGTGACACTCTCAGTATTGCTTGTTGAATTGGCAGTGACTTTGAGTGAGGAAGTGACTGACCCTAGCTCTGGGAATTCCCAGTAATAGATAGGGCCCCTTCTACTTTGGAAAATCCAAACCTTAGTGAGGTAAATGGAATTCTTGAAGTTTATTATCAATAGATCAGTCCAGAGAAGATCTAGTTTCCAAATGCAAATATGCATGCACATGTGCCCATACATGCATACTTAGATACCAACACTTAACATGCAACATTACTAATAAACCTCTGACTGCACAGTAATATTGATATCTCTATTTAAATAATGATATAATGCCTATAGTGTTATATTAATAAGTATATTTAATAAGCTGTTACCTAGAACTCTTGATTTGAATTGTTTATTGCATGGAAAATAATTGCTTTTGATTACTTAATACAATCATAGTGGCATTCAGATAGGATTTATTTATATATCTTTAATTTTGCATTTCCATATGTTTATATGTATGTATGTGTCTTAATGGGTGCATATGGCACCACATATTAGTGGAAGTCAGAAGACAACTTACAGAAGTTGATTCTTTCCTTCTACCATATAAGCTCCAGGGATCAAACTCGGGTCCTTGGGTTTGGCAGCAAGCACCTTTACCCACAGAGCCCTCTCTGCTGATTCAGTTTATATTTCCACACTCTCACATAGCCATGCCCCTAGATTTTCTTCTCTAGTTCTTATACACATTACACTCTTCTGTTCCATTCTTTATTTGCTTATTTTAAAGGGGAAGGAGGGTAAAGTTAAATGAAACATACTTTTATCTGAAATGTAAAGGTTGGAAATGTAACAGCGTAAATTCTAGGAAAAACAAAATTTCACCTACACTGCTCACACAGTATTCTTTTGTTGCTCTTTAAGCACTTAAGTGCAGTGTAAGTCTAAAATAGCTCAAACATTTTGACAATGTTTCAGTGAAGAACACCCCATAGGATGCCACTGAGAAATTTCAACAACAACAACAACAACAAAAAGTCATTTTCTTTGGATTTGCTTATAGCTCCAGAAATTCAAAAAGAGTCAAATCACGCTGGAAATCGGTGAGGATTCATTGAGAAATCTTACCCAGGAAGAAGAGTGGGCTGCTAAGACTGCATGTTCAAGTCACATGAGAGGGACCTGGAAATGTGTGCTAACTAGGCACTCCTAACGGCTAAGGTGAACTGGGAGTTAGAGACAGATCTAGGCTCGGGCCATCTGGAATTGCTGGGATTTTGTACTTGCAACTGCCCCCCCCCCAGACAGTACTGATGTTCAGGTCCCTGCATTTATAAAAAGGCAGGTGGCACCAGCGCTTTCCAATCACCCATAGGATAATATTGATAAGGAGGAAAAGCTCTGCTTAAATACTTTGGAATTGTTAAAAAGCCATGATTAAAAGACCATCCCATTGAATTTAACCATTTTATAAAGGGCTCTTGGTTTCTTAAGGAAAGACACTCAACAATGAATCTGAGTTTACTTTCTGTGTTATCCTGGGGGGGGGGGGGAAACCTCTTAATTCTTAGAGCCTTGGCTACTCATGTAATATTGAGAATGATTCAGGATGTGCCATGGCTGTGCCCTAGAGGTGAAATAAGAAACTCGAGGTCCAGATGCAACACTAGTGATTTCAGAATGCCATTATCTATCATGATAAGAATTCTAAAGCTGGGCAGTGGTGGCGCACGCCTTTAATCCCAGCATTCGGGAGGCAGAGGCAGGCAGATTTCTGAGTCCGAGGCCAGTCTGGTCTACAGAGTGAGTTCCAGAACAACCAGGGCCACACAGAGAAACCCTGTCTCAAAAAAAAAAAAAAAAAAAAAAGATTCTAATAGGGACAGATCCAGGTCATCAGATAGAAAACGATCTGAGAACAGCCAAACAGGTGGACAGGCCATTCCTACTACGGCTATTATATATTAGTGGCTCCTGACTGTGTGTCCACACATTTTGTAGTATGGTTTTATTGTTCTTCCAATAAGCTAAGGAAGGAATCTCTTACTCTCTCAAATATTACTCACACTCGCGACTTGCTAAAACCTGTCAGATGAATAAATGGTATATGGCAGTTCAAGGGCCAAGAGTTCTGTTGTCTTTAACTATAGCATCTGTGTTTGCTATGGTTGCCTGAGAGACCAGAGACACCTCAACTTTCTAGTCACTAGACCCACGTGTGCAAGGCCATAGTAGAGTCTCTAGCCTCCACCAGCCCTTGCCAAATCTGCAGCCCCGTGAGCCTTTTGAGGTAGAATTTCCACAAGGGCCCCTGAGAAGTCTTCAGCACTCTGAAGCCATCGCGGCCGCGAGTCTAAACGATGGCAGATACCAATGTTCACCAGGTGAGAAGAGCAGAGAGGACAGAGAAATGGCAGGTTGTTTTCTATTCTCATGTCTCATGAGGAGAATTTTCTAGAATAGGATTTTGTATACAGAGGAACTCTTAGCCTTGACTATGAGTGATAAATCTCAAGCTACCTGTGGATACACCATCACCTTTGAGAGCCGTGACTCTTGCCTGAAACATTTAAACTACTTCATTGGAAAAGAGAAGTGATCCTAACTTGTGTCAACTTGACAAACAACAAAAATAACAATAAAAACCCTTGCTAGTAAAGTGCTGTAAGGTTGAAGGAATGGACTGAGGGATTTTCTACTCATGCTAAGGGGTGGAAATGTGGGGTTCCATGACTTTTGGCATACCTGTTTTTTAGACAAGTTCAAGGTCACCCTAAGAATACATCTAGGATGCTCATAGTCATCTATAGGATGGGACACAGGGTCCCCAATGGAGGAGTTAGAGAAAGAACCCATGGTACTGAAGGGGTCTGAAACCCTATAGATGGAACAACAATATGAACTAACCAGTACCCCCAGAGCTTATGTCTCTAGCTGCATATGTAGCAGAAGATGGCCTAGTTGGCCATCATTGGGAAGAGAGGCCCCTAGGCTATGGAAACTTTATATGCCCCAGTACAGGGGAATGCCAGGGCCAAGAAGTGAGAATGGGTAGGTAGGGGAGCAGGGTGGGGGGAGGGTATAGGGAATTTTCGGGATAGCATTTGAAATGTAAATAAAGAAAATATCTAATAAAGGAAAAAAAGAATACATCTAGGTGTGATTAATTCTAATAAATGATTATTAGACATAGCATAGAGCACAGTTCAAAGAATATAGCACTATACCTGGGCCCCTCCCCTTCCATATCACACAAGGGTTTTGAACTTCTGACCTGATTTCCTTAGATGCTAGTTATCCTTCTCCCGGTTTTCTTTCTCACCTGGAAATAATTGATTCTCTTGCTGCTATTAACCTACTCCCTTCACATCCAGGATGGTAGCTACCCAGCCCCGGTCACAACTGACCACCCTGAGTGTTGTGAACGTGAATGATGCTGCTGGTAGCACGGTGGAGTACAAGAAAGAACATCACAATAATGATGTTGTTTGATGAGAATCCGTTGGGGTACACATGAATGGAAACTGAGAGAGGCCCCTTGGTCTTGTAAACTTTATATGACCCAGCACAGGGCAAGGCC
>NC_034607.1:19579846-19581331 GCF_900095145.1 Mus pahari | reverse complement strand
AAAAAAAAAAAAAAAAGAAGCCCCAAAAATTTTTCAAGAGAATGGGAACATGGTCAGGGAAGGTGTGAAGTCCTCCAGGTTTTGAGGAAGGCATGTCACAAGTAATAAGAAAAAAAAAAGGCATATTGTGATCATTTTTAACTATAAGCATATGATAGGGGACTTAACCTTTGCAAAACAAAGATGCTAATGAATGACTTAACAAAGCTTGGTGAAGTGGCCCATATACCGTCTTGTGTGCATGAAAATTTTCAGGCATATCTGGTTTTTACAGTATTATAATTTCCTGAACTGTGTACCTACACTTTCATATTAATAAGGCTATGTTACTGCAAAAAAACAACAAAAAATTTGTATCACACAAAGAATGCTCCCTGGTACTTGTCACCTTTACCTCTGTGCACTAGATAATTAGCCTGCTGACAACAAAATAGTGTCTCTTGTACTTAACGGAGTGCTTAAAAGGTTCAAGCACAATTTTGAAAGTTAGCTCTTCCCCATTGTGTGACATTGGGCAAGTCATTTATCTTTTCTGGATTCAGATTACCTCCAAATCAGGAAAAGGGGATGAAGAATAAGGAAATAGATCCAAGGTTTAGCTGTCATATCACTTGAACTTCACGCAAGCGATAATTATATATTTTAATTAATTAACTATATAACTATATCAAATGAGCCATACAAGAACTAATTATAACACTGTATCATGAAGTATAGAAGAAGAAAGGTAATGGCTTCAGAAGTACAGAGACTGCTTAGCAGTTAAGAGCACTGGATGCTCTCGTAAAGAATCTAAGTATGGTTCCCAGCACCCATCAGGTGACTCACAACCAACTATACCTCCCGTGGCAGGGGCTCTGACACCGCCATCTGACCTCCTCAGACACCAGCATACATGTGGTGTGCAGATATGTAGTCAAAACACCCATACATACAAAATAAAATAATGACAAATTTTTACAATAAAGGTAATGGGAGGGAGAAGAAAGAAATATATATTTTTCTCTCATGTGTGAAATGTGAGTATATAACATGAGAGCATGAGAAGGCTTACTTGGGGGGATGGGAAAATTGGACCAGCAAGAGAAAAAGTAGCTGAAGAATAAATATAATCAAAATACAATGACATATATTTATGAAGATGTCAAAATGAAACACATCATTCTGTAGAACAAAGAAAGAAATATTTTCTGAAGAATATATCATATGCTAAGAATATGCCATGATTTATCCGATCCCTGTAGGCATGAGCGCTTCCTCTAAAAAGAATAAAGTGTGTGTGTGTGTGTGTGTGTGTGTGTGTGTGTGTGTGTGTGTAAAACAAGTCAAGGAACAACATTGTCAAGTAGCCAAGTAAAAATCAGTGGCCAGCCTTCCTGGAAAGCTAATCATCACCACCTAAGAAAATAAAGTCACTAGGGCGAGGTCCATTTTTTTTTTATTCTATTTTTTATCAGATATTTTCTTCATTTACTTTTCTTTTTT
>NC_034607.1:19577781-19579783 GCF_900095145.1 Mus pahari | reverse complement strand
CCCCCCACCCCTGCTCCCCTACCCACCCACTCCCACTACTTGGCCCAGGCCTGGTGCTGGGTCATATAAAGTTTGCAAGACCAAGGAGGTCCATTTTTTTTTTATAACGCCGATGAACACATACTGCAGGTTCTACTCTATATCTGCAAAGACCAGCTGAGAAGGGAAGTACGGCGACTTCAGGTTTGCCTGCTCAAATCAGGAAAGCTCCCTTCACCACAAAAAAACAAATATTATTTGGAGGCTTCAGTTCCCCATTTGGAATGGAAATAGAATGGATGGTTTTAATTGAAGTATCCGAGTTGTCATTTTATGAATATTTTAGTTCCATTATAAATTACTCATTTGCTCAGCTATGTCAGTGTTCCTTCCCCCCCACCCCTGCCCTCCCACGCCTCAAGACATCTCACTGGTGAATAATTAAAGGGTATCAGGATTAAGTCAAAGAGAATTTGACAGGAGGATACCTGATGATGGATAATGTTAAAGTTGGCCACAAATAACAAGTGTCTCTTAATTAACACAGCTAAAGGAAGTACCTACCAGTCTATCAGTGAAGATTTAGTCTCATCCCCTCTACACCCACAGTGTCACCTTACTTCCATTGGTAATGCCCTTTTAACTCTCAAGTAACAAATAAGGACACTTTGATGATTTGGAAGTATCTCCTCAAGAGGTGTTACCACTGTGAAAGTATTAGGGACTGGAACTGCCAAGAAGCAATCCAACCTTGAGGGCTACTCAAGGTTGTTAAAGGGACAGGAGCTCTTCTTTGTGAGTGGGATGAGGGTTCCTTCTTGAGAACAGCGAACAGTTAGCGCTCTCTTGTGCTTTTACCTCTACCACAGGAGGACCTAAGGAAAGTTCTCAGCAGATGATAGCACTCTGATCTTCAACGTCGCAGCTTTGGGAAATTTAAAAATGAATCTGTGCTCTTGACAGGTCATTCACACCCAAGTATTCCGTCATAGCAGCACAAAGCATGAGCCTATGTCCATGGACTTTGTTTGAAAAGTCACTTCTTGGTATGGTTTCAATACAAAACGTCCCCTGCAGGCCAGATCCCCTGATGATGCTCTTTGGGGGACTTAGGAAACATTTGAGGAATAGAGCCTAGTTGGAGAAAGCAGGCTGCTCTCAGCACAGCCTTAAGGGTTAATAAACATCCTGTATCCAGTCCTGCTCTTCTGGGAAATTATATGGAGGTGATGAGCCCTAGGCTCCTGATCTTACTATCATGGAGCAACCTTCTGCCAAGCCAAATGCTATAACGGACTATACTCCCTCAAACCATAAGCCAAAGTAAATCTTCCTTCCTTAGTTGCTTCTTCTCAGGTACTTAGTCACAGTGACAAAAACAGTAACTAATATAGCTTATTAAACTGTTTGTTTTCTGTCTCTCACCTACATAAGTCCTAGAGCATAGACCTCTAAATATTATTATTGACCAAAAGGTGAAGCTATTAATGTGATTGACTCTTTCTCTCAGGGTCATCAGGGCTAAGATATATATATATATAAACAAATAAAGAGTATTCTAGCTGTTAACACAGGTAGCAAAGGAAAACAAAGATGGAAAATTCAGCCAAGTGGGAAAGAACACAGAGAGAAACATGAAGCAAGTTTGAAAGTGCTTAGGGAAAGCTGTCTTATGTTCACTATTGCATGCTATCACTAATTAAAAAATGGTTATGCACTCACTGATAAGTGGATATTAGCCCAGAAACTTAGAATACCCAAGATACAATTTGCAAAACACAAGAAAACCAAAAAGAAGGAAGACCAACAGGTGGATACTTCATTCCTCCTTAGAATAGGGAACAAAATACCCATAAAAGGAGTTACAGAGACAAAATTTGGAGCTAAGAAGAAAGGATGAACTATCCAGAGACTATCCCACCCAGAGATCCATCCCATCATCAGCCACCAAGCCCAGACACTATTGCACATGCCAGAATGATTCTGCTGAAAGGACCCTGATATAGCGGCCTCTCGTGAGGCT
>NC_034607.1:19569311-19577016 GCF_900095145.1 Mus pahari | reverse complement strand
TGATTTACACAGAGAGTTCCAGGAAAGCCAGAGCTACACAGAGAAACCCTGTATGAAAAAACCAAACAAAATGTTTAATACCATAGACATATTTTGGGAGAGAGAGAGAGAGAGAGAGAGAGAGAGAGAGAGAGAGAGAGAGAGAGAGAGAGAGTTTGTGTACATGTGTACATGTGGGTATTCAAATGTCACATGGTCGCAGGTGCCCACAGAGGCCAGATAGAGGAGTCACATTCCCAAAAACAGGAGTTCCATCTAGTTGTAAGTCACCTGATAAAGGTGCTAAGAACTGAACCTATGTCCTCTTGAAGAGCAGCAAGTGCTCTTAGCTACTGAGTCACCTCCTGCTCTTCAATGAACATATTGCTATATCCTAAATTACAGCATACCTGTGACCAGCCGTTATTACTAGGGTAATAATCTTCTGAAAGAAGATCATTTCTCGGGCTTTTGTTTCTAACATTGACTTTCATTGTTGATGTTGTTGTTGATGTTGTTTTCTCCTTAAATTCATTTTGTTGGTGGCCGACCTTTAGAGGTGTACTTTTTTTCTTTCTGAGACTGGATAAAGAATCTTTTAGGTCTGAGAAGACATTCGGGTTTGGATGACATAAGTAATTCCATTCAGCACCAAATTTAAAACCCACACATTTGAGCTCCACTGCCCTCCTGTCCATATCCCATGGACTCAGCCAAAGCTGCTCATCTGTGCTCATTCTATCCTAGAAGTTGGGTTAGATGGAGGTTGGGTTAGGTGGGAGTTTTACACAGCCTGTGCCCCGCCCGCAGTCATGCCCCCATTCTAAAGCTGCATCAAGCATAAAGCAAACAGTGTGAATGTTCTTTTCCCCTGTGCTTGGTACAATTAGACAGCATTGCTCCATACACTAAATGCTCACAAAAAATAAATAAATAAATAAGAAACGTATTAGATAGGAAGGTTATTGTTGCCCTGTGGCCTAAAACTTCAGATTGGTTCACATATGTTTCCAATAGAATCTTTAATTAAGATGGCTTGCTTATCAATGTGCTCTGGCAATTATCTGTATGGTGATGGACTATTATTTTCCCAGCAAGGTAATAAAGAATCTCACAGGAATGTCTGAACAGGTCACTTCTAGGGTAGTTTTTGCCTTCTGGATCTTATTTGCCTGATTTTCATGAATGGCCTGATATTCAACACAATAAGGTTGGGGATGCACCTTGATCATACTTAAGGAAGAATGATTGGACAAGAGACCTCCATTCTTTAAGAACTCAGTAACATAGGTCCCTCATCCATGTCTCACTCCTTTGACAAGGGCAGATGGAGAGTCTAATAAGCTTAGTTCATGACCCTTTAAAGGAAGAGATGAAGTGGAATATGGCTTCACTGCCCATGTCAGATTTGGAATTACAGTGACAGACATGGATCTGCATGGCCAGGAATCAAACACAGGCCTCTGGGGTGGAAAACTACCTGAGAACCACCCAGGCACTTAGGGATAACAAAAATGAGCCTTTAAGTGTAGGGCCCATACAATACTGCAATCAACTTCAACAGACCCTCTGAGAGGTTCTCACTAACGTTAAGGAAAATGTGCTTTGTTTTGAGTGAGTAAATAAACATCATACATTAAGTTTTGAATAATATCATCCTTTATGCTTTCACGCCACCCCCCCAAAAAAAACCCAGCTACCCCTTTATGCTTTTCTCAAACCCTCTTGGCTTTGCACTCCTTCCCAGTCTGACTCAGCCTCTACTTTCCACTGTGATGTACAATTTAGCCAGTTTATCATCAAAATATGAAGATACTATAAAAGTAGTGTTTATGGGAAATGTATAGACACTGTGTAGTTTCTCACTTCAGTGTCTTTGGGAAACATATAGGTACTGTGCAATATCTCAGAGCAGTGTCTATGGGAAACATATAGACACTGTGTAGTGTCTCAGAGCAGTGCCTGTGGGAAACATATAGACACTGTGTAGTGTCTCAGAGCTGTGTCTATGGGGATGTATAGACACTGTGTAGTATCTCAGAGCAGGGTCTATGGAAATGTATAGACACTGTGTAGTGTCCCACAGCAGTGCCTATGGGAAATGTATACACTGTGGTGTCTTAGAGCAGTATCTATGGGGATGTATAGACACTGTGTGGTGCCTTAGAGCAGTGTCTATGGGGTTGTATAGACACTGTGTAGTGTCTCAGAGCAGTGTTTGTGGGGATGTATAGACACTATGGAGTGTCTGAGAGCAGTGTCTATGGAAAATGTATAGACACTCCAGTTTGGGCACTGGTTAGCATGCAATCCCATCAGAGACCAGATGGCTTGCCCATCTGTGAGGACTGTGATTTAAAGAAAAGCCTGATAACTCAACAAAGATCTAAGAACTGTTTGTCCTTGATGATAGTCCTTCCTTCTTGTACAACCACATATTCTGATGAGGGAACAGAATAAGATCCAAGGATTGGAGAAATGTATGAAAACCATCTTCTTTAAATTATTATGTCACTTAGAAGAACGGTCAAGGATAGGACTGGTTAAAGATGACCCCAAATGTCTGCTGTTTGGTGGATGAAACTTATGTGTGCATATTCAAGATAAACCCCTTGACTATACTCCTGTGACTCATAGCAACTGAAAAACCACATTTCTATTACCTCTAAAGTGGCTAGGGAGGTTGGATATGATAGCACTAGGGAGACAAAGTCAGACAGAGTTCAGTGTGTTCTAGGCCTTTGTGATCTATACAATGAGTTCCAGGACAAGCAGAGCTACATAGGGAGACCCTCACTCATTAAATTCAGATGATGATGATGACTGATGATATTGATAGATGGAGGAAATCAAAGGGTTCCATCCCTTTAGACAGCTATAAAAGGATGTCTCTCTCTGCTCCACAATTTATCGACATTCCTTTTGATTTTTAAAATTTATGTATGTGTTTTGAAGGTTGCCTCCTGGTGAAGAATCTGCTAAACATGTTTGTAAATAGTATCTCTTGCCCCTATTCACACCAGCCCCTGTGGGACTATAGATGCCTTTTTTTCTGACATTTGAAAGTATTAAAACAGCTCTGGGGCTGAAGAAAACATTTTCCCTGTAATCTCTGAAAAGTTTAGTTGCCAAGGCGACAGAGGCCTTAGCGACCAGGTAAGCAGGCCTTGGCTCTATATTCACATGGTTGCTCAGTGAAAGAACAAATGTGAAAGGCAAGGATGATTGGGGGGGAATGGATGCTAGGATTTCCTGACTCTTTAAACCTAAAGTCTCTTTTATTATGTAATTACAGGAAACACAAACTTACCCTTTTAAAATGGAATCGTTTTTAGAAAAGTTTGCAATTTAGTCTCCATAACACCTGGATACATTGAAATGCACATGCCATCTCCATGTCCGCCATCCATAGCAACACTCTAAACACTAAATACTTGCAAAGCTTTAAAAGACGGCAGAATAAATAATAACCCCTAAAAGTACACTCTGCTATCAAGGAAAGTGTGCTGATTGAATGAGAGTGTACCCCTACTCTCCAGCATGTGAATACTTGGCCCTCAGGTGATGGCACTATTTGAGGATGTTTCATGGGGCAGCCTTTCTGAAGGAAGAGCATCACTGAGGGGTGAGCTTTGAGATTAAAAGCCTTCTGTCAGAAGACCTATGTTGTGCTTGTGGTTAAAGACCTAAGCTGTTAGCTTCTTGCTGCTGCTGCCAGATCTGCTGGTTGCTACTGTGTTTCCGGTTGTGATGGACTCTTATCCCTCTGCAACTATAAGCCCAAATAAATTCTTCTTCTCTGTTGCCTTGGTCAATCAGTTTTATCACAATAACAAAAAGTAACTCATAAAACCTCAAAAAAAAAAAAAAAAAAAAAAAAAAAAAAAAATTCAGGGCATGGTGTGGTGCACGCCTTTAATCCCAGCACTTGGGAGGCAGCTGCAGATGAATTTCTGAGTTCAAGGCCAGCCTGGTCTACAGAGTGAGTTCCAGGATAACCACAGTCAGGGCTATACAGAGAAACCCTGTCTCGAAAAAACAAAACCAAAAAAAAAAAAAAAGCATTTTCCTCTGCCTCTCTCCCTCCTTCCTCTTTCCCTTTCTCTTCTACCTCCCCCCCCCCTCCTCCCTCTTCCCCTACCTTGTAGGAGTAAAGGGAAGACAAATAATATCACCATGATACAGAAGAAAAAAGAGGCTGACTGGTTGGAACAAGAATACAAACACAGTTTGTAATTTCAAAGATTTCCAACCAATCTTGCTGTGTGAATGACAAATGCTTTTTTTTTTTTTTTTCATGCTGTTTCATCAGTGAAGGGTTGGTAAAAATGCAAGAAAATTCTCCCATTGGTCTTAGATGTTAACTATTAGGCATTAACATTAATAATTAATAAAGATTAAGAAAGAGCAGAGGAAAGATATAATACCAGCTAACAGCAGACTTGTGGATGAATAGGCATGGGCTTATATAACTGCCCAAGGCAACAGTGGTAATGATATTGATGAGGTTTTTCATATTCTATAATTTACTTATTACATTACCATGAACCAGTTCTTATGCCTCATCCAATATGGTGAACTCAAGTAGTTCTTCATATTGTCTGGCTTGTCAGAAATGGTCCTTCCAAGGTAAATAGTACCTTGGATTCAAGGAAGACAAAAATACTAAAAACAAAAAAGTGAGTTTCACATTCTTAGCTGGAGTCCATCTCTAGCCGAAAGCCAGGATGATTGTCTCCATAAAGTAGTATTTTTAATCTATTTATTTCTTATTGACTTTAATGTTCTTAGATGTTTGCAAAGAAGTCAGTTTCATCAGCTGGCTCATGATGGGGTTTGAGGTCATACAAGTTATATACTTCAAGTGAAAAAGAATCACACAATTTTGAAAAATGGATTCAAATATGAATTACAGTCTCTTTTAAAGAATTAAAAATATTCTACCATGCTTCATAGGCATTTTAACATTTTTAAATCATACTGTTAAGCAGTAGATCCCATAGCTGCCAGAAGAAAGACTATTGTCTTCACTCCTTTTTGAAGCTAAATTCTGGTTTGTTTTGTTTGCTTTGTGGCAGTTTGTAGCTCAGGTTGTCCTCAAGATTGAGAAAAGCCTCCAATACTCCTACACCAACCCTAGTGCTGGGATGATAAACATAAGCCACCACATGAACAGCTAGGGTTCAAGTTCAAGTCCAATAAGGTTTGCAGGCTCCAAGCTCTCGTATATGGAACCTCTGTGCTCACAAGAAAATTATGTGGACAGTGGACACAGGAAACCTTGGTTCGTTCTAGTGAAAACTGAAGAAGTAAACAATAAGAGGTAATATATAATTATAGCAGATACCTAATGCATAATTAATTAAGTAAAGAGTAACTGATGCTGTATAGAAAGATGCTATTTTTATGGTCATGTAACTCTTAGTGATTTAGCTTCAAAGTTGTTTTGCAAAGTCTAAAATATTAACTTAAAATTTTTTTCCCTCTGTAATTGGCTTCGAATCATAATAGTGAGCTTCCCCTGTTAAATAAGCATGCTACATTTTACAGCAGGGTTAGAGGGTGTAAGCCGTAAACACGGGCGCATGTACTTCAACTTTCTAGCTAAAGATTACATTCAGAAGGTCAAATAGCCTTGGGAGATCACAAATATACTAAAATAATGACATCTCATAGTTTCTACTGAAAAATAATTTTGAGGACTAACACTCTGATAGAAGAATTCCCAAATGATTCAAGTCAATGAGTTCTTAAGCCTGCTTCAATACTTTAACTTCTAACCTGAACTTCCTGTTCTACAGGACATTTTGTCAACACTGTAACCCAGACTTGGGGTGCAGCAGATGCTAGCCCAATACTAGTGCATCCAGAATAAGTCAAGAATCCTTTTCACATAACCTTCCATTTCCCTCACATAGATCCGAATTTTCAATTAAACTCCTATTTAATTTTTCTCTTCCCTTTAGAATACTAAAAGGGATATTGTTTTCTGATTCTTCTTAATTGTTCTCCTTTTTTTCTGATCCAAATCAATTGAAACATCATAACAGCTTCAAATTAATTACCCGATCTCCCTCTGCCTGGATGGCTTTGTACACATCTCAGAACTCCATGACTGCACTCACATTACTAATAACTCAGGAAGCTCTTTGATGGCTGGCTGTTTACACTTGTCTAAAGCAACCCACCTTTCACAGGGTGTGTCTTTGTGTTTCAAAGCAGGATAAAAAGGGCATTGGCAGTTTGGGTTTACCATGACTAAAGTATAAGAATCTGTTATCTTGTTAAATTAATCTTGTCTGAAGAGAAACAAATTTGACTCAAAAGCAGCATTTCTTGGGGTAGTTGAGCAGTTCGCGGTCATCTCTGCTGAATGTCTTACAGCAAGACGTTCAAGTCACCAGACTGACTTCAGTTGCCCCTGACTGTTTCACACATCCCTACAAGGAAGTGCAAAACCAATTTTAAAAAGAAGACATTTTAGAACATCTGGGCCAACTTAGAATTTTTTTAGAGGTTTGTTTCTTGATTTGCCCATACTGTGTGAGATGGAATCTGGTTATCATGTTGTAGATAAAAGACCTGGAGGGTTCGTTTGGAGATCAAAAATGTATTCTTTGTCTTCATCTCTGAGATAGGTATGGTAGGGTAACTTTGGTGGGCTGAGCAGGCTATGTGCATAGGAAACCTCCTGTGGCATCCAGCAATGTGGGGCACAGACATTGGTTTCTACGGGCACTGTGGAGTCTTACAATCAATTTTCTCACAATAGGACTTTATTATTTTCAGACCAGTTTTTAAAATTAGGGGTTTTTCTGCCTTAGGAAAAAAAAAAGACCCAGTAACCAGAGAGGATCAAAAACTACACAAAAATCTACCACAGCTCTATGTTTTTCTCTTGCTGTTTTGTAGTTTGTGTTGGTGGTAGTTGTTAGTTGTTGTTTATTTATTTGTTTGATTGATTTTAATACCTCTGTTATCTTCTTATTTAAAGATGTGTGTGTGTGTGTGTGTGTGTGGTGTGGAGAGAGAGAGAGAGAGAGAGAGAGAGAGAGAGAGAGAGAGAGAGAGAGAGTATAATTAACTGGCAACATAGAAATTTGGTTAAAGAAAAACAAGAAGTTAGGAGTTTTGTATTATAAGAATTAGAACCAAGGGGCTCCATAATCATCAACATCCATTCAATATTGCAATAAGGTTAGAAATGTACATGATAGGGTTTCAGGGGTCGTCTGGATTCTCCTTTTAAGGTACTGCTCAACTATGACCACAGCATAGTATTTATGCTGAGTTACTTTCTGTCCCAAGCAGTCATCAGCATAGGTTCTTTTGTGTGTCCATGGCAACCAATCAAATTGTAGTTCCTTGGTTATCCTTCATGCTACTCAATGCTTCTTCCCCTTCCTCCACCTCTGCCATTACACAATCAGTTATACAAGGGATAGACTTGGGATATAGACAGTCTACTGTTGACGGTCCCAAGTCCAAAGCCAATTTAGATTTCATAAGAAAGTTGATAAAGTTGGTATCACCAAGGATATGGCAAGGTGGACCCAGTTGAATACTACACTAGAAAAATAGTCAGGAAGGGTGTTCTCTTCCCTTCAAAACACTGGCATCTTTCTGTTCTTCCTTTCTAAGCTTTAAGCTGTCAGCTTTCATCCTTTTCTATAAGTCTCTCATCTCGGAGACTAAGCATTCACTTTGTTGTTGTTGTTGTTGTTGT
>NC_034607.1:19539697-19568801 GCF_900095145.1 Mus pahari | reverse complement strand
TCCTTCTCCCTCTCCCCCTCCTTCTCCTCCTCCTTCTCCTCCTCCTCCTTCTTCTCCTTCTCCTCCTCTTCCTCTTCCTTCTTCCCCTTCTTCTTCTCCTCCTCCTCCTCCTCCTCCTCCTTCTCCTCCTCCTTCTCCTTCTCCTCCTCCTCCTTCTCCTTCTCCTCTTCTTCCTTCTTCTCCTCTTCTTCCTCCTTCTCTTCCTCGTCCTTCTTCTTTTACTTCTTTTCCTCCAACTCCTCCTCCTTCTCTTTTCACCACATAAAAAGCCCTTTCTTTCCCCCTTCCTACCCCCTCTTTCTTTTCTCTATGGAGACTCCTCTGGACTCAATCCTTGAGGTCAGTGAACTCACCTACCCTAGAGCAATTTCCCAATAAATCTGCCTTTAATATAATTTACTCTGGCTTGAATTGTCTCATTTCATCAGCAGCAAAGAAATCTATCAAATAACATATCATTTATGTATGTCTGTGTGATGGTATGTATACATGTGAATGTAGGTCTTCTTGGATAATGTCTATCAGGTCCACCAGAACTGTAAATCACACAATTCTGGTGCTGGGGGACCAAACTCAGCTCCTCTGAAAGAGCTGAAAGAGCTCTAGACATCAATCATTTTCCTTTAAAAAAAGATTTTTTAGATTTATTTATTTTATGCATGTAAGTGGTTTGTGTGGATGCATGTATGTCAACCATAAGTAGGTGTGGTGCCGAGGAGGTCAGAAGAAGGGATTGAATATCCTGAGACTGGAGTTATGAATTATTGTGAACTATCATGTGGGTGCTGAGAACCAAACTTGGAGCCTCAGAAAGAGCAGTAAGTGCTCTTAACCTCAGAGCCATTTCTCCAGCTCTTCCCCAATTATCTTCCAATATAACAGCTAAGCTTATAGAGGAGTGAAAGAAAATAGCAAAATAAGTAGGCAATTTCTCAAGGCACACTATACTATGAAAGCTAAATTAAGCTCTTGGGGGTGGGGCATTGTGGGGAACAAGTCTCTGGGCAGCTGCCACAAGTGCTATTGTTTACTTCCAATTAGAAAGTTATGCAAATCCCAAAGAACTCCCAAAACAACCATAAGGGCTACTTCGGGCTTCACAAAACCCATAATCCACTATTACATTGTTTTTAAAACCAGAAGTTCTATGTTCCCTGGTCCTATTAGATTATTAGAGGAACATTCTCTCATTTCTCAGTAAATGGAACGTCACCTCTAAATACAAACACAATGTATGATTTTAAATGTAAAGATGCTTGAGAAAAGCAGCATCAATTTGCATTTCTGCTTCTACTGAGAGCAGTTTATTTCCTGGGGAGTGTGCTACTATCATATATGCACGATACAAAGGGAAGACTGATGAAGACAAGCAATGAGACAGGTCAGACCAAAGACTTGAGTCTGCAATATTCAAAAACAGCTTCTCTCTGCTACATATATATATATATATATATATATATATATATATATATATATATATATATTTTCCTACATTGGTCTTTGTACCTTATGGAGGGGAAACTCAAACCTGAAATAAGGCCATACACACCCTGAGAGAAGAATAAAATAAACAAGTTTAATTAGAAATGAACCATTGGTATTCTGCTTCTGCCAAGTGTTTGGGTAGGTTCCCGCCGAAGACAGCTGTATCGTTAATATGAAATTGCTAAGTGTAGAAAGAACCCTGCATTATCTGTCCTATACTAACACACTTCTTCACCATTCTCAAAAAAAAGGCACAAATATCTTGGGCATGATGACCTCCTAATTCATCTCCAGCCCCATAAACACATCCCTTATCCCCTAAATAAGCATGTCTGTTCACTCTCGAGACTTACTGATCAGCCAAGGGTAAGAATTAATTAAAGCTAGTCCAATAGATGCACATCAGTCTTAATTGTCAATTAACAATATGGTTCATCAGCCTGCGATAGGAAATCTATTTGTAACAACTGATGGCTGAGTTATAAAACTTGGTTATTGTTGTGATTGTCTCAAACTTATATTTTGGACAGTAATTAAGAGACAGGAACAAAACAAATAGAAACATAAAGCTTTATATATTTCTATGGTTTGGGGCAGGTTTTTTATACTAAAAGTAATGTTGGGATTCGTTATATAAATATAATGAAAGTTCACTAACTAGAGAGCCACAGAGCAATGGAATCAGAGAACACACCCCAACAAGGAAAAAGGTACTTCCTCCTCCCTAAAGTATAATGTGTGAGCCAGGTCCAGAGCCAGCCACAGCAGCTTGTGAAAACACAGATTGCTATTCATAGGACAGGTTTTACCTGGCAAATTAAAAAAGAAAAGACAGGGACCAAAAATGCCACATTCAGAAGTGATGCAAAGGACAATGGGATGGGACATACAGAAGCCTGGCAGAAAAATCCTCTCTGGTTATCAAGCTGAGCTCTGAAGAGGGGTTCTGTTAGTGCAGGTTGGACTGGACTTTGTGGCTGTTGTGTTTTGATTACCTGCATCTTGGATATGTTGGCATGAGTCTTCTGACCCTTTGAAACTAAGAGATGAATAGTAAGTTCATAAGGAAGATCTGAAAGCTTGCCTTAGTGTGAACAATTATATAAAAAAAAAAAATCTATTATAGGAAATAAAGGAAGGTAAGGCCACTGTAAGATATATTTTTAAGTGCTATGATGCAAGCTAAGAGAGTTTTTATCTGACTACTCATGGTGCCTAGTATGTGCTTAATAAATAGTCTACCAGTCAGCCATCATGCATTCTTCCTGTAAGAATGGGGCAAATAAAAGTGAGTTTCTAATTATCAAGACCCTTCTATATGCCAAGAGGTTTAATTTACTCCGGAAAGTCTCCTTTATTAAAAATTCTATTTATTAGTAAGAAGTTGCCCCCATTCATTCCTCATGTGTGTTTGAACTCTACTTTGTACCTTTGACTGCAATGGAAGGAAAAGGTGCTTGTCCCTCGGCTTTCTGCTCCTCCACAAGACAGCTTCCATGTTTTATATAATTTCTCCTTCATAACGTTCTCCTCTTCTGTGCTCATCGTATACATTAAGATAAAATAGCAAATGTGCTGAGTGAAGTACACACTACAAAGTGCTACTTGTGGTATCAAGCACTTTCAAAAGTGTATAATATTTGCATCAGGTCATCAAATACGTCCCCTGCTGCAGGAGAGCGCTTTGTTCTGGGCTCGCCTCTGTAACTGGTTTCATTTCTCACAAGAAAATATGCTTATCTCTCCTAAGCCATTCTTACATAATCTCAGGCTTGCCTCTGTTATTATCCATAAGGGAAAACAGTACCATCCTTTCTGCGTGCAGAGGAGTCCTCAGCAAAATGTTAAGACAAATGCATCTGTCACAGTAATGTTCTCCTGCAGTGTGTTGGGTGCAGGCCTTCAAAGGCCTTTACTCTTTGCAAGTCCAAAACTAGAATTCCTTCAAAAACGTGGATGCTCAAAACTGCCCATTAAAAGCAGGCTCTGAATATCGCTGGATGTCTTCCACCATGGCACTTTAAAGGATTTATTAAAGAGAGAGAAAGAGGGGGTGAAGGCGGTTAGTGGGTGCTCTTTAACTGGCAGCTGAACATGTGCTTGGCTTAAAGCCAAATGAACAAAGCTGATCTTAACTGACTGGTACAGTCCTCTGTGATCCCTGAAATTCCTCTTTTTCAAATACTTTATGACATTTAAGTATATATATATATATATATATATATATATATATATATATATATATAAATATTCAGGCTAGCCTTCATAACCATCTATCTTCTATGGAGTATTTAAAGTGTTTTTTGTACTTTAAATGGTCATCACCCCACAAAACATTATTTTAAGCTTGAAGATTATAAAGGAGAAGCCCAGCATGATGGTTGATGTCTTTAAGCCCAGAACTCAGGAGGAAGAGGAACAGGTGGACCTTTGGGACTTTGAGGCCAGCCCTTTCTACATAGCAAATTTAGGAACAGTCGGGACTGCATCGAAAGATTTTGTCTCAAAAACAAACAGATACAAAGGAGGGAAATTAGTGAACCCACAGTCCTCAATAAAACTAAAGAAAAGATTCAAATTTGATCATATTGTTCCAAAGCTCTTGTCTGCTCTCTATGGTTCCCAGATCTTCTGTATTCCTTCAGCTCAACTACACATCCTGAGTGGTGTGTGTGTGTGTGTGTGTGTGTGTGTGTGTGTGTGTGTGTGTGTGTCTGTGTCTATGTCTGTGTCTGTGTGTGTGTGTGTGTGTGTATATCTGTGTGTATCTGTGTGTGTGTGTGTGTGTGTGTGTGTGTGTGTGTGCATGCAATTGTAAGTACACATGTGTTCATGTGGGTACCAGACAACATCAAAGTCTTCCTCAATCTTCCTCCGCCTCTGTTTCCACATCTGTATCTGTGCTACCTAACATTTTCTAGGGGCTTCATTCCTTTGCTTTTGTTTGTTTGTTTTTGTATGGCCCCCCAAAAAAACACCACTAGAAAGTTACTATTTCCAGCTCTGCTGTTGGCAGAGATGCACCCACGTGGCTGGTGCTCAATCAGTTTCAAACAACAGCTCCTGCACATCCTGATAAAGCAGGATGCGCCTTCCTCTTTATACTTTTAATGTCTTTACGGGCCTCTTTTCTGTTAATTGTTTAATCACAAATTTCTGTTATTGCTATTTACATGTTCTTTTTCAACTTTTGAATACAGTTTTATTTCTATTTTGTGCAGCTCTCAGAAACATCAAATTAGAAGCAAGCCTATTGTCTTTCCCCACAATCTCGGCTCTGTTAGGGATGAAAGACAGCCGCAGAGGAGGAAGAGCCCCTGGAAGAGGAGAAAGAGAAAGAGAAGCTGCAGGGAGTCTTGGGAATTCTACCTTTATGCCCAAAGCTGCAGGGGCCCAATTCACTTCTTCCATAAGAGAAAACACCCCCCACACCTCTTCCTGTCCCTGAGCCAATCAGAGGGGTCACAGCATGCATGGAACTCTGATAGGCTTTTGTGGGGGATTGATGGATTGATTTGTTCTTTTTAAGGAAAAATAGACTCACCAGTCAGTCAACAAAATTAGACATTAAAAAAACTTCCTGGCCCAGACAATGAAGAGGATAAATACATCCAGTCTAATGCTGTTGGTATTTTACGGTAAGCCCCGCCCCATGAAAATGTGCCTCTGCTTCTAACTCTGGCCACACGCCAGGTAAGAGAGAGACGCTGATCATACACCTGAACAGCCGTGCCCCCAACAGATTTGTCTTGCCTTTCTTTTAACTTTTTACTTCATTGATTTCCTTATTTATTCACTTTGCGTTCTTTCTTCCTCTTCTCCCAGTCCTACCCTTACAAATCCTTTATCCCCTTGTGGGTACCACCCCACCCTGGGACATCCAGTCACAGGAGGATTAAATAGATCCTCTCCCACACCAGGCAGTCCAGTTAGGGGAAGGACATCTAATAGCAGGCAACAGAGTGAGAGACAGTCCCTCTCCAACGGATGGGGGACTCACCAAGCTGCACATCTGCTACAAATGTGTAGGGGACCTAGGTCCAGCCCCTGCGTGCTCTTTTGGTTGGGGGATTCACTCTCTGTGAGTCCCCAAGGCACCATGTTAGTTGACTCGGTAGGTCTTGTGGTGTCCTTGACCCCTCTGCCTTGATCACTTCTATCCCCCACTCATCCACAAGACTCCCAAGTCTCCGCCTGATGTGTGGCTGTGGGTCTCTGCCCCTGTCTCCATCTGCTGCTGGGTGAAGCCTCTCAGGCGACAGTTGTGCTAGGTTCCTGTCTGCAAGTATAGCAGAATGTCATTAATAGTGTCAGCGGTTGGCTCTCTCACACGCGATGGGTCTCAAGTTGGGCCAGTCATTGGTTGGCCATTCCCTCAGTCTCTGCTCCATCTTTATCTGATAGGCAGGAAAAATTTTGGGTTGAAGGTTTTGTGGGTACATTGCTGTCCCCCTCCCTCTACTGGTATGGAATCTTTCACTACTCATTTAAAATTTGAGAAATTCTTTTTTAAAAAAAAGAAAAAAGAAAGAAAAAGAAAAAAGACTCTATGTTTCCTTTCAGGTCAGTAAGTTCTAGGAAGTAAAGTAAACAAGAACTCCACTGTGCCGCAGATAAAGCTGGGTGGAAACATAGTTACACTCTTCCTCTCACAGTCTGTACTCTGCTTGATAGACAAGCCTGTTTGGTCCACTTCAGGCATCCTTACAGTTCCTGTGAGTGGTAGGGCTGTCCCCTTTGTAAGCAATGGTAAGGGAAGGCAAGTGGGATATATCTGGAAACTTGTAACCCAAAAGTGTTTATATTTATGCCTATGCATATATATACATACGTGCATATGTATATATTTGAGATAGCACCTCTCTTTGTAGCTCTAGCTGTCTTGAGACTCACTATGTAGATCTGGCTGGCCTGGATCTCACAAAAATCTACCTGCCTCTTTCTTCCCAGTGTTCAGATTAAAGGCATCTGCTACCATGCCACACCTAGCTAAAATAGTGATATACTTAAGTGCCTTCTGTATTAATGGTAAAATTAGTAATCCTTTGCTCATGCATCTAACCTTAATTAACTGAATACTTTGAGGCAAATTATTTTAATGTCTTAGACCTGAGTTTCTTCATTAGGTTACTTTGCGGCCTTCCCCAGTCCTGGGAAACTGTCCACTTATGTGGGAGTCACAGGCACCAGGGACTCAACCTACATAGAGTTTCCTGTTTTCATGGGAGTGGGAGAAGAGAAACCTCTGTCACCATAATCTGTACAGTCAATTGTTGGGAACTATAAAAGGGCCCTGGGGAAGTGGGGAAAGGGGGAAACCCACTCCCCGCCAGAGTTCCACCTATTCTCTGGTCAGTCAGGTGTAGGAGGGCTGCTAACTACCTTCCACTCATCCCTGGGTGGGCATTCTTCTATCCCACTCTTCAGGGGGTGGCCAGGGGCAGCCCTACTTGGGGACCCCAGAGCTACTTTGCTAAAGCCATCAGGGTTATAGGAAAGAGGGATGAGGGAAGAGGTTCACAATACTGACCAGAGTGTGCAGCAGATATTGATAGAGCAGAGACTCTCTATGAGCTTTATTATAGAAAGGCAGGAGGGGGAGAGAAAAGGTAGAAAAAGAGAGGGGGCTAGAGAGAAAGAGAGTATGAGAGAGGAAAGGAGAGAGGAGAGAAGACAAAGGGAGAGGAGATAAGGGGAGGGAGTGAAGGGTAAAAAGCAAAAGAGACAAGTAAGAGAGTAAGAGGTGAGAGGGCAAGGTGGGGCTGAATAGCCCTTTTTCAGGTCTTTACTGTTGCTAGGTAACTGGTGAGGAGTTTAGCCTGAAGGTCAGAAGTTTAGGCCATTGCCTACGTTGACTACAGACCATGCTTCTCTTGTGGAGGGCTGTGGGGGGCTGTGGGGGGGGCAGTAACTTAGACAGGGGCCAGAGTTCCAGGAGCATGAGGGAACACCTACCATGTCATGAAGGTGAATTATCACCACCGGGGTTCNGACCTCAGCTCAACTGGAGACCAGCCTGCAATTCCCCACAGTCAATGAGTGATCTTGGTTGGTTGAAAAAGGGCAATTCTAAGAAAAAGAACAATTCTAAGAAAAAGAACACAGATCAAAATAAGATGCTTAGTTAAATCTTCTTGTGGCTGGTGTTTTATTTTGTCGGAGACAGGTTCTTACTGTGTATGACTGACTGGCCTAGAACTTGCAGTGTAGATCAGGCTGGCCTAGAACTCACAGAGATCCACTCACCTCTGCCTCCCAAGCACTGAGATTAAATGCGTGCCCCACCATGCTTGGATTAGCTCACTTCTATTAAATGAGAAATTAACAGAAAAAAGTAGTAATTGACAAATAGTCCTTGCAAACTGAGTGTGTGCGGGGTTAGTCAAGTTAAAATGAGGTCATCAGGATCCACTTTAGTTCAACATGACTCATGCCTTTATAGAAAGGAGAAAGTTAGCCTCATAGACAGATACATAAATGTAAAAGCACAGAAATGATTCCAGCTAGAAGAAGCTGGGAGAAAAGCTCTGTGCTGTCCTTCCTACACCTTCATCTTGAACTCTGGCCTTCAGGACTGGAGCAATGTGCTTCTGTTCTTTTACCATCAAGACTATGGAGCCACGTTGAACCATTGTGGAGCTCTAAAAAACCAAGGTACCTCCTCACACACATTCATTCCAGACAACTGGTCTACCAAAAAGGCCCAGGGCAGAAAAAAACTAACACCCCTGGGAGCTTGAGAGGAAGGTGGCATAGACTGGCTGTTGCTACCTGAAGCAGCCACTCTCCAAAAAAAAAAAAAAAAAAAAAAAAAAAAAAAAAAAAAAAAAAAAAAAAAAAAAAAAAACCAGGAACCAATCTCCAAGCTATTAGCAAAGTCCAGTGTTGACTAATTCTTGGTAACTTTTCTGAATCTTGAAACCAGGCTGAAAACTACAGATCTTAACACAAAACAATTCAAGACCCTTATTCCCAGGGATTGAGAATCCAAGATGGCAGTACCAGGGCATTAGGGCAAACAGGGAAAATAATTGTGAATATCATGCCCATAAGATGAGCCCTGAGTGGGGCTATTGTGCCCTAAAGATACTAATACTTCATTCATTTGCTTGCTGGGTTGTTGTCTTAATCAGGGTTTCTATTCCTGGACAAAACATCATGACCACAAAGCAAGTTGGGGAGGAAAGGATTTATTGAGCTTATACTTCCATACTGCTGTTCATCACCAAAGGAAGTCAGGACTGGAATTCAAGCAGGTCAGGGAGTAGGAGCTGATGCAGAGGCCATAGCGGGATATTCTTTACTGGCTTGCCTCCCCTGGCTTGCTCAGCCTGCTCTCTTATAGAACCCAAGACTACCAGCCCAGAGATGGCACCACCCACAAGGGGACCTCCCCCCTTGATCACTAATTGAGGTAATACCTTACAGCTGGATCTCGTGGAGGCATTTCCCCAACTGAAGCTCCTTTCTCTGTGACAACTCCAGTTTGTGTCAAGTTGACACAAAACTAGCCAGTACAGTTGTCTTGATCAACTTTCTATCGCTGATGAAACACCACAACCAAAAGCAACTTGGAGAGGAAAGGATTTATTTCCTTTATACTTCTACATCACAGTCTATCATTGTGCAGGAACTCAAGGCAGGAACCTGGAGGCAGAAAGTTCAGCAGAAGCCATGGAGAAGCGCTGCTCACTGGAATGAGCCATTGTGGTTGGTACTGGACAAGTAGTCTTTGGATAAGCAAGTCATAGGAAGCAAGGCAAGTTTTTAAGCAATGTAGCATCATTGTTTTCCCTGGAAACATCAACTGGTCAAAAGCACCAACACATCCAATGTCTCAGCTGACAAGCTAGCTCCTCAAATCTAAGATCATACCATCCAGAGTCTGAAATGGCTATAGTCTGAAGTGGGGAGGAAAATGTCTGAGATGTCCAAGAATCTTGATGTAAAAGAGTAAAATGCTGAATGTTGAAATCAAAAATTCAAACAGTACCTACTGGGGCAGGGCGATTCATACAATTAGGAAAGAACATTCAATATACAGTAAAACAATAATAAAATATTGAGTTTTTTGTTAAAAAATGTGTTGAGCCAGGCGTGGTGGCACACGCCTTTAATCCCAGCACATGGGAAGGCAGAGGCAGGCAGATTTCTGAGTTTGAGCCCAGCCTGGTCTACAAAGTGAGTTCCAGGACAGCCAGGGCTGTACAGAGAAACTCTGTCTTGAAAAACCAAAAATAAATAAATAAATAAATAAATAAATAAATAAATAAATAAATAAATGTGTCATGTGCCTGCCTGGGTTTTTTTTTTTTTTTTTTTTTTTTTTTTTCAGTTGTCCAGATAGGTGGAGTTTGTAACGGGTTAAATTCCTACTTGGCTAAATAAGTGATTATTTCAGAAATGATGATGTTCAGAGAGGGTGAGACACAGGTAGTGATGTCGTCTAGCCACCTTATTGCTTCCACCCAATTTGTCGCCTGTTCATGATGAGTGAATGAGAAGAGGATTTTACTTACTGAAGGACATGGAAGCCCAAAGCAGAGGACAGGACATTTAATAAGGAATGTTCATATCTAATCATAACAAAATCTCAAAAAAGAACAGAGGCGTGCACAAAAATCACTGAATAGTAATGAGAATCACACCTTAAAAGGGAAATCCCCATCGACATCCAAGACTGCATTCCACAGCCCACTGTACAGACTGCCTCCAAGCCACTGTCTGTGTACTCCTCTTATGACACACTGAACTGTATGTAATTATATTAAATTCTCCTTCTTACTATCCATTTTCTCTTTGCATTATTATCAATACTGAAGTCATATATAAAAAAACCTTTAAAGGGTTCTAAGTCATGTTTTCTGGTGTTGTGTTTTGTTTTGTTTAGACTTGACTTTGTAGAAGTGAGTTATCAGGATTCACATCATGTTGCTTTGAGGATTGAAGGGTAAGCATTGTGGACCTTCAAAGAACCATGGGCATCCCCTTACTAAGAACAGATGCTGTCCTAGTGGACATCGTGTTGCTGTGATAAATACCATGACCAAAAACAACATGGGAAGGAAAGGATTTATTAGGTTTACAGTTTCATATTGGATATCTTACAGCTTCCAGGAAAGATCCATTACTGAAAGAAGTCAAGGCAGGAACTCAAATAGGAATCCAGAGGCAGGAACTGAAGAAAAGACCATGCTGGAGCACTGTTTACTGGCTTTCTCGTTAGGCTCAACAGCAGCAGCTGTCTTTCTTATACTTTCGAAGACCACCTGCCCAGGGGTGGCACTGCCCACAATGGGATGGGCTCTCACACATCCCTCAATAATCAAGACAATGCCCCCCAGGGACTTGTCGACAGGCCAATCTGGTGGAGGCCTATTTTTCTCAGTTGACACTTCCTCTTCTCCAATGGCTCTAGCCTGTGTCAAGCTGACATGAAAGCAAGCAGCGCAGCCTTGTCCTTTTGTGCCTCTGCTTAGTTGGAAGGTAAAATTGTCTATGCTGCTGCATAGACACTGATGCTCCAGTGTGGGTCTTGCTCAGTGTCATCGGAAGCCAGGCTACTGCTCAGAACACTTCTTGGGAGCATAATTACACATAGGGTATACACATTTAGCAACTGTGTGGATTGATTTGAGTGTGTTTTCTTTTTTGATCTACTTCTTTGTGTTAATATGCCTCTTCCACTTGAACATTAACTGCTGTTAGTATATCTGAGTGTTTATGCTTACAAAAATTATATTAGTATAGCCTACTGAATTGTTCAAAGTGGCCACAAAATATTCTGTGCACTTCCATGTGTGTGAAATAAATTCCTCTTTAAAAATGTAACACATTTGAGAGTTTAGACTTTGTATGTTTATATGTAAGATTGTAACAAGCTATACAGGACACTCAAGATTGTCATCCAGGTTTTGAAGCAATCTTGGCACTATGTGTCTAAGACAAAGACAACATAAGCATTGTCCTTTAAACTCCAAGAGAAAGACTTCACTGTCTGGAAGGCAAAGCTGGAATAGACCTTCCACAGGATGGACTGAGCTGTTAGAAGTTATTAAGTCAACCCAAGAAGAAGACATGCCACACACAGAGCATAGAAATTAAGCACAAAGATGCACATCTTAGAGACATGGGTAACCTCAGTGAATGTAGAAACATATGAACCCCTTTGGGAGTAAGTTTATATAGTGAGTGGTTGTAAGACCTGTGAGACGGTTCAGTGGGTAAAGGTGCCTCCAGGCCTGACGACTTGAGTTTAATCTCTGGAACCCATGTGGTGGAAAGAGAACTGATTTCTACAATTTTTTTTTTCTGGCCTTCACAAGTTCACTGTGACACAGGCACACACATACACACTTGATAAATAGATAGATAGATAGATAGATAGATAGATAGATAGATAGATAGATAGATCATCCCCAAAAAGGTGGTTGTAAATCAAGAAGCCTTTTTATCCATGGCTGGAATGCCAACGGTGTTTGCTTATATTGAAGATCCAAAACTAACTGAAATACAAGATTCACTGCAAATTTATTGATATGAATCTGACAATAGATGGGACCCCCTTTAAGATGTTTGTGAAACCATCTTACCAAATATTTCTTACCATTAATAATTATTTTATTCCTATGGGGGAAAATGTCCATGAAATCCCATCTTCCTTTGGTCGTTCTGACAAGCTGGTACGTTCTTCTATATAACATAATGATTTACAATTATTCATTATTCCTGCATCTTCCCCAGAAGACTGTGAATCCTTTACAGTGCTTTCTACCTCTGCATCTGGCATAATGCCTGCTTCATGGCGAGTGCTTAGTAAATATTTGTTGAATGATTTAATAGAGATTGCTACTATGTGTGGTTGATTTCGTTTAAATACTTCTATCCAATCTAATCATAAAGGAAAGATGTTCGGGAAGAAAAGTGAATGAGGAAGGCCTCCACAGAGACAAGGTTGTTGATAACAGCTAATTGAAATATCTTCAAGTCTGCTCTATTACCCTTACCCATGATGCTTTGCTTCTGCTGGTTTCATCATCTTTCAATTCCCTTGGCCTTCTGGTATGTGGTTGCAGTTACATAGCAACATTATTTTCTTACTCTTGGCAATGGGCAATTTTCCAGTAGATCCACCCTACAGAGATGAAGATGAGGCCCCCAGGTTGTGTTTAGCTAAATCAACACTGTGACAATGTGGGTGTAATAACGTCCTCCTGTGCAAAATGTCTTCCCCCCATGTTCAATGCAAGGATGCGATCTCCAACCCCTACACCTCAGCGCTTTCTCTACCTGTCAACTCTGAAAAGTACTTTCAGTGTTTCCCTGTTGCCCTGGCTTGTCTGAGGTAGCTTTGTATGCATGTCTGTGTGTACACTCATTCATCCATTCATTTGTTGCTTTTGAGGAAACATTTGATGGAGCTTTAACCTTGGGGCTCACTTCAGAGTGTGGATGTGGGAGGCATCGCCACTGGCTGAGACAGCTCTGTTGTTTAGCTTTCGAAAGAGAAGCACTCTGACATCAAGGGTTCTAACTATTTATGTCGATAGAAACTGCCCGCAACAGGGGCTGGCAGGTGGGGAGGTTTTAGATGGGGTCACGCTGTGCAGTGGTATGTGGAGCCTCTACCTTGACATCCAGTGGACCAGAGCATCCTCCAGCTACATCCTGGGCTTCACGGCACTTACAAGGAATGATCTTTAATCATTTTGATCTCAAAGCAATTGGAATCAGGGTGAACGGCAGAACAGAGTTTTATCGTTTAAAAAAAAAATGTATCTCTGTGTATAACCCCTTTACCAGGAGAAGGAAGATATTTCTTGATAAAGGGAGTGCAGACTAAATGAACGCTGAGCACAGGAATCAGGACCCCAGCTAAGTCCTTAGATCAGGGGGCTCGCTTTCTCCATCAATCAACGTCCAACAATGAAAATGGCAAGATTTCAAAAAGATTAAGCAAAATAACACCCTTAACAAAATGGCACAAATACTAATTAACAAAATTATCAGGATGGGTTTGGAGCCAGCTGTAGGAAGTGATTTGAATTCCACTTTGCCCAGCAGTCTTGAATGCAACTTTCCCCTGCCTCAGTTTCCACATGTATAAGGTTGTGCAGACCACCCTTACAGAATTCATGCCAGGTATGAACAAGAGGATATCTAAATAAAATGTTTGGCTGAGTGCCTGGTATATGTAGTAAGCCCTTTGTAAATGTAAAATGCTGTTGTTGTTACTACTGATGCAAATATTATTCAAACAGCAGGATCGGGCTTCTCTTAGAGAAAGAAAAAGGGGCTTCTTATATAACCATGGTGCAATAATCAAGAGAGAAACAGATGTTGGTACCATGCCATGTCAATATCTTTTTTTTTTTTTCCACTCTGTAGTTCATTCCAGGGTTGTCCCTTGTATACAGTTGTCGTGTTGTCTTAGTCTCCTCCAACCTCTCCATGTGTCCCTGACTTTTCTGATGAGGGCCTACTGAAGTGAGTTGGCCAGGTAATCTGTAGAGCATCTGGGGCTGTTTTTTGTTCTCTCCTGATTCGTCTGTAATTAGATGTAAGGAAGAGTGTCGTGCAGACTCCGTGTCTCTCAGAGCATGCGCTCACAGGCTGAAGATCTCAATGTTCTTCAAAGCTGGGAAGATCAATCTCATTGGACAAATGTCTCCTCAAACTTTTGTCACAAATGTATACACTAATTAGTACACCCCTCTGGTGACCATCTTTCTCTCACTCTCTCTTTAGTTTTCTTTGCCTGTTGTTTTGATTGATGGATGTGTGCATATGTCATTTGCAGAAAAGCACCTGAAAAGGCCAGAAGAGAGTGTCTGAGCCCCTGGAGATGGAGTGACAGGAGGCTGTGAGCTACCCAGTGTGATGCTGGAATAGGCTTGGAACCCCTGGGACTGCAGCATGGGCCCTTAACCACAGAGTCATCTCCCCAGCCTTCTCTTTATTCATTAATTAATTTCCTCTAATAATAATGTATGTAATACACAGTGTATCCTGTGAGTTTTCACTTAATACAATTACTCTTTTTCCTTTTGTGGCTCAAATTGTTATAACTTCAGCCACTGGGGTTCATTTTTGTGTCCTTGACTTTGCTTCCCTTCCCACTTGCTTGCTTGCTGGAACTGTGAGGTCAAGCTCAGCTCTGCCTCTAGGGACTATGGTCTGCTTTCTTCAAAGAATGATATTTTGAAATCAAGTCCTAGTTGCAAAGTATTTTCCAGCTACCTGGCCTCCTCAGGGAGGAGTGATTAATGACCACACACATCCACACATCTTAATTTCTCCATCGAACTCTACCCCTATTAAAACAAATGTGAGCTGATGCCAAGGCCTCTGACTCTTCTAGTACAGTACCATGCCAAACTTCCTAGCTTTCCCTTGCTTGTTTGCAAACTTCTTAGTCTTTCAATGAGAAACCTGGCCAATTCCTTTGTTTAATATGTGTATTAATGCATGCAGTCCTACAGAATCATTAACCAATATTACTGTGGGAGACATATTTATATCAAACAAGGTGAACAATTCATGAACTATCCCTTTTGGCTTCAACTTCTACAGTACCTGTTGCAATGCTGGTCTCCAAAGCTGCGCGTGTCCACCGGCTTCCACCTACCACCTGCGGTTATTATAGTCTAGGCTTGCTTTTCAGTCTGTGTTCCTTTTCTGTTTTTGACCCTCTCTGAGGTGCAGGTCTGTGGGTCATATCTCTAAGTATGATTTGTAACTGAGCCCTCATTCCTTCATACTTCTGCTCAGTAGGTTCTATCTGCCCATACCCAACTTCCATCCTCCTTTTTTGTTGTTGCAATTTTGCCTTTTCCATAACATCATACAAATGAGGTTGGAGTACGTATGCAGATGTGTGTGTGTCTGTCTTCCACCTTGAAGAAAGTCTATCTAGAACTCACTTATGTTGTCACATGTGTCCACAGCTGCTTTCTTCTTACTGATGAGTATTAGCATATTTCTCCATGTTCCTGATTTTAGTGATTACATGTGAGTCTATTGTAAACATCTGCGTATGTGTGCATGTGTGAGTATCAGCTCTCAATTCACTTAGTTATTACGAGTCATATGCCCAGTATCTCCTTAATACGTAAGGCCCATAAACTATTCCCCAAAGTGTCTGTCCCACGCTGCATGCCCACTAAACTTTGGGTTCTCTCCACTCAGATTCATCTTATCCGTGGCATTGGGGCTACCACATTCATGTCCCTTTGGCTAGCCTAGTAGAGTGATATCACATTTTGATCTTCACTTGTATTTCTCTAAAAGAGAATTATGAGTACAGGGTTATATTTACACTTTATACGTCATCTTCAATAATGTATTGGTTCTAATCTTTGGCAACTCTCTCCCCTGAACAGCAGTGTGGATTGAACCTAGGCTGTCCCAAATGCTCCGGAGGCTTTGTACCACTGAGCTCTACTTCCAGCCCTAGCTACTTTTAAGTGAACTGTTTGTTTTTGTTGTGGAGTGTTAATGTTTTGTCACGTCATGTGTGTTGAGTTTTAAGATTTTAAAAAATATCCCATGAGTGAATCTTATTAGGAATGCAGCTTGCAAATATTTTATTCTAATCATTGGTCTTTTTTATTTCCATTCTGTGATTGGTATGTTTCTGTACTGTTGGTAAAGCTTCAGTGTATTATGCTTTCTCTTACAAATCATGCTTTTGATTTCATAACTAAAATATTTGGCAAGCTAAGGTCACATTAGCTTTGCCACAGATATTTTACAATCTCATATGTTATATGTAAGTCAATAATCCATTTTCAGTTGTTCACATTACCTTTTTTTTTACAAATGGATGTCAGATTCTCCCTGGCCACTCATGGAAAGGTCATTCTCTACTGTAAACTTTCTTTGTGGACTTGCTTTAATGAATGTGGACCACATGAATATGAGTCTATCCTGAGCCTCACACATAGTTCCTGTGCCCATGTTTGTCCTTCTGCTAGTACCACACTGCACACATCATCCTGAGCATGCTTCCTGTTCCTCGCTTGGTCTCTGCTATAAGGTTCACTTTCCTTTGCATATGTCACACTGTGATTATTGGCAGCGTCTAGTCTAATGAGACTGCAAACCTGAAATAGCGATCTCATACTTGAAGTTAGGCATCGGCTTCCTTTTTTTGCAGGGCAGGTTGCGCTAGAAGTCCTTAGGAGGGATTTGGAAGTCCATCGTCCGGAGGAATTGGTGACTAATACAATCCATAAACCTTAGGCTTCTGATCCTGCGGATGATAACGGCTCTTTAGTCTAGGGTGAGCCAGACTGACATCATTCTCTCAGAACCCATCTCCTCCTGGATTTGCATCTTTATTTTGTGCTGCTCTGCAGAGAGAATCTGTCCTCCCAGATCCCGGCCCACATTTATTCTAAGACCACTACTGAACATTTATTAGTCTGGTGTTGAGGGATGAAGGGGTGAGGGCAAGTCTTAATTCTAAGCATAAAGAAGTTTGGGTTCTAGCAGGGATGTAGCTCCACAAATTCCTGCCCTGTGAGTGGGCGGGGCTTGTCCTGTGGTGCATGCCCACTCCGCCCACCTTGTTTCTGTTTATCAGTTCTCTTTCCCCAGCTGCAATCCATTTCCACCAACGTATCAGACAACTTTTCTTCCCTTATCACAAACTCAATTTTTTTTGTTATTCAGGAGATAGTTCCAGAGGGTTTTCCACAGTGAGTTCCATTCCCTGCTTGCAGCAAACAAGTTAGAAAACTTGGGACAAAGAGAATAAGGAGAAGGTGTTCAACAATAAATCAATAATAAGATGAAGTTCATATTTAAAAACATATGGAGTCTGTTCTGAAATCAGACAAGACATGTAGACAGGTTATAAAACTCTTGGGTACAAAGTGAAAGCAAAGACCGTCATCCTAGCTAGCATATACGGAAAATGCTCTCAAGGAGTGACGTCCCTGGACCGCTACAGGGAGCAGGAGGATGAAAACTTGGCTGGATTTCTTTACGGAGTCTAGGAAACTAAACTTGATCTTGTTTTTGTCTGAGGAGATGGAGGAATGGGAGCAAGCAGGCAGAGAGCAACATATAAAGTGCCTTTATGTCAGTCAGGTCATGGTCTAAAACAAAACAGAGCAACTGTGTTGCTAGGGTACCTGTGCTTTGAAACATTAATAAATGCAGCCAAAGTGCCTGCAGTTTGAGCAAATGTGGGGCAGCTTGGAACCCAAGGTCTGGATCAGCTGCCTGATCCAGCAATAGAACAGGATGAGTGCCAGAGAAGACATGGAAGGGAATATCAAGAGTTAATGCAAATCTCACTCCTGACAGACTATTACAGAGGCACCCAAGAGACATCATTGGACCTTTCTCAAGTCAATGCAGGTGTCTGAGACACTGGGACTAACTCATCGTCCAGTCCTTTAAGACAGCAGGAAAATTTGGACCCGTGTCTAGGAATCTCATACACAAAGGAGGCATGTTCTGCGTGAGAGCTAATGTTAACTATATATGGGGGGTGGGGGGAGAGTATTGCTGTTACTGTTTGGTTGGTTTTGCTTGAGACAGGGGTTCACTGTGTAGCCCAGGCTGTCCCAGAACTTGCTATGTAGAATAGGCTCTGCCTTCTGAAGAATGAGTTTAAAAGCATGCATACCATGCTAGTCAAATACATGTGTTGCTAATATAAATACATGCACCTTGACAAAGGCAAATCCATTGTGTCCCAACAGGCTTCTCTGGTGTCAAACTTGCCAAAGGAAAATGTCAGTATGGGTGACTCATTCAAAAGTTACTTAACACACTGCTATATCTCTGAAGAAAGGAAAAAAGACAGTAAAGGGATAGTACAGAATTTATTAATCATTGTGTTTTAAATGGGATTGTTCTGCCCTAACAGGAAGATTAGATGGTCTCATTATAACCTGAAAAGAAAAGATACATGATGCAAAAAGTCTTGCCTCCAGGGGGCTCAACTACTGCAACACAGGGAACTTCTGCTCCAAAACGTGTCCAACAAAGGTACTGAAGTCCTGCTGCAGGTAACATCCCACTAGCAAAAGGCAAATTGGGCACAAAATACCAATTATTTCACACCTGAGACACAAAAGAAAGACATATTACAAACAAGTGTATTTTAGGAGATTCTTTCAAAACAGTTAATCACTAACTTTGGCTCATAGTCTGTTGTATGAACTTCCGTAGCAAACAAGAGGCAGTTGGAGTTACTGTCAACAACAGAAGCACTCCATAAGAAAGTCAAAATTTTTAAAGTAAACCTCCTGTGCATTTATGTTGTAGGAATACTTCTTACAAACAAGGGAGAAAATGTCACTAAAAACTCCAGGTATTATTCTGGGAAACACGTTCACATTGTCTTGTTTTACTTTCCCAGCTCCAAAATATCTTGTACCCTTTTGTCAGAGCTAACAAAGACAAACTTGGTTCTTCTGAATGACCTTGAGTTTGGTCTGTCATCGAGCTAGCATGCCAGTGTCAATCCAAGTGCATCTGACAGTGAGGAATTTCAAAATTAATCCTGATAGACTTAATAGGCTAGATTGAGTGTGGCGATTGGTTCCCAGAGGCAAACCCCCATATGGGAAGTTGTGAACATGAAGTCTATCTGGAATAAGCTCTAGAAACCCCTAGGAAGGGTGAGCCAGGCAAGGGGGGGGGGCATCAATCCAACAGAGAAGGCATTGTCAAGTTGACACAGCAGAGAACTGAGGCCTTCCCAGGGTAACTATGGGAAATCTGATATAACATACCTTATAGCTATCCCTGTCTGAGGACTGTGTTTGGCAGAACTTATACACTAACCCCTGAAAGTTTGGCCCTATGTGAGTCTCTCGACCTCCAAGAAGCAGAGAGGTGTCCTCAGGAGACACTGAGAGGAGGATGTCAAAAGGACATGTGCTTGCCCCACATCCTCCCAGATGCACCCAAGCATCTCACTAACAAAGCTTAGGATTGTGAAAGAAAAGGGTGTCTAGATAGTGAGGGATTCATTCTTCTCAATAGGTGATTCTGGAACTTTCTCTTGGTTTTCTTTTGGCTCATCATTCCAGGGGTTTCAGCTCATGGTCAGCTGGTCCTATGGGCTTTGGATTGGAGGCAAGGCAAAATATTATGGCAGGGGGGTGAATGTGGCAGAAGAGACAGCACTCTTACAGGGATAGAAAGGGGAGGCTGGAAACAAGATAAACTCATCAGGGCATCTCCGCAGCCATCTGTTTCATCCAACCAGCCCGACCTCAAACACTCTCCACCATCTTCCAATAGAACCATTCAGCTATGAATCCATTAGTAGATTAACTCACAATGGCCAGAGACTTAGGCATTCATAAAATTATGCTATTTAATAAAATGAGAGGAAATTTGCAAGCTAATGAAATAGGTGTGTTAGTTTTTTACATGAAAGATTAACTATTGGCTGAATATTTGATAGTTTAGAATGTGGAATATCTTCAATGATTATCAGAGTTGACCAATACTTTGATTTTTATAATCATCAATGTTGACAAAGGTACTTTGCATAGTATAAGATGGTAGAAGTATGTTCACAGTCATTTGAAAACAGAAATACAGTTCTACTCAAGTCAAAATTCATTAAATAATTCTTAATGTAACTCAAGTCAGCCACACAAACAGCAATTTTTAAAATCAAATATTCTAACACAATACAATGCTAAGATATAACCAATTAGATAGATACCTACCTATTAAGAAAAATGTTACAAGTTTCTGTTTTCCATAACTACACCATTGAATTTCTAAAAGAACAAGAAACTTGAGGCGTGCAATGAGAAACCCTGAGGTCAGAGCACACAGGCTCACCGACAAGCTGAGGGGCTTCAGGTACCATTGTTGGCTTTATATGTCACAGAGGCCAGCACAGCACAGCATGATGTATGTTCAGAAGCAAGGCAGCATGCAAGCCCTGTGATGTCAGAAACCATATGGACTCATCAAATACTTGATTTGGAATTAAGTTTTGGTCTTTAGGCTGCCAGGAAACTTTTTACGATTGCCAACATGTTTGTGCACCCCCTGCTCCACCAATGGTTCAGTAATGGGACCAACCAAGAGGTCATGTTCCTTAGATTCAGAAGCTATGGGATAAAGAAGGAAGAATATTGTTAATGATGACAGGGAAAACAAGGTTAAGAACTGGCTAAGTTATTTATAGTAGCCAGAAGCTGGAAAGAACCCAGATGTCCCTCAACAGAGGAATGGATACAGAAAATGTGGTACATTTACACAATGGAGTACTACTCAGCTATTAAAAAGAATGAATTTATGAAATTCTTGGGCAAATGGATGTATCTGGAGGATATCATCCTCAGTGAGGTAACCCAATCACAAAAGAAGTCATTTGTTATGCACTCACTGATAAGTGGATATTAGCCCAGAAACTTAGAATACCCAAGATACAATTTGCAAAACACAAGAAAATCAAGAAGAAGGAAAACCAACGTGTGGATACTTCGTCGTACCTCCTTAGAATAGGGAACAAAATACCCATGGAAGAAGTTACAGAGACAAAGTTTGGAGCTAAGACAAAAGGATGAACCACCCAGAGACTACCCCACCCAGGGATCCATTGCATAATCAGCAACCAAACCCAGACACTATTGCATATGCCAGCAAGATTTTGCTGAAAGGACCCTGATAAAAGCTGTCTCTTGTGAGGGTATGCCAGTGCCTGGCAAATACAGAAGTGGATGCTCATAATCATCTATTGGATGGAACACAGGGCCCCCAATGGAGGAGCTAGAGAAAGTACCCAAGGAGCTGAAGGGGTCTGCAACCCTATAGCTGGAACAACAATATGAACTAACCAGTACCCCCAGAGCTCGTGTCTCTAGCTGCATATGTAGCAGAAGATGGCCTAGTCAGCTATTATTGGGAAGAGAGGCCCCTTGGTCTTGAAAACTTTATATGCCTAATAGAGGGGAATGCCAGGGCCAAGAAGCAGGAGTGGGTGGGTAGGGGAGCAGGAGGGTATAGGGAACTTTCGGGATAGCATTTGAAATGTAAATAAAGAAAATATCTAATAAAAAATAAAATGGAAAAAAATAAAAATAAAAGAACTGGCTAAGGAATGTGTTGGTGTACACTCACCCAGGGCAGAAAAAAAGTTTTGTAGGAAGCATCTGGAATACTAGGGCATGAACGAGTTACTGGGTAACTTATCAAGCCCTAGGATGGATAAGGAGTGTGGGTCCATCTCCTCCAACAGTGCTAACTGGAGGAGTTCTCTGTGCCACAGACATTATTCTACTAGTTTGCATCACATCAATCATGGAGGTCTCTGTGCTTATAAAACTTAAGAGTTTAACATGTGTGGTCCTCATGTTGGGTGATGCTATTTTCTCTGTTAAAAAGCATATATTTTGTATTATAAAAAGCAAGAGTTCTTCCAAGCCCCCAGGAGATCTGTTCCAGGACACTCCAGCCCTCTCAGATCCTGAAATAAGTAGATCTATTATCTATTCTGATCTGAAATGGTACCATGTTTGTGTGCACCCTGCACACATCTTTCTGTGTACTTCATGTGGCTAATCCATGTTACCCAATTCAGGGTAAGCACTATTCAGATCCTTTTATACTGGATTATTTAGATAATAAAGAAAAAAAAATGAGGGCTATATGTGTCAAATAGAGACATAAGAGTTTTTGGGTTGTTGTCTTTTGTTTTATTTGGGGGTTTTGTTTGTTTGTTTTTTGAATATGCATTTTGCTGACATCCTACATAGAGAACCAACAGATTTGGAGGGGCAATTAAGGGCAATTAATCTCTCTCTCTCTCTCTCTCTCTCTCTCTCTCTGTTTTTTTTTTTTTTTTTTTTTTTTTTGAGACAGGGTTTCTCTGTGTAGCCCTGGCTGTCCTGGAACTCACTCTGTAGACTAGGCTGGCCTCAAACTCAGAAATTTGCCTGCCTCTGCCTCCCAAGTGCTGGGATTCAAGGCATGCATCACCACGCCCAGCTCTATACTTTTCTTTTAAATTAAGAATTGTCCCATTAGGATCAGGATTTAGCATAGCTATATCTATCTAGGATAGAAGCTGTTATATCAAAACCTACTGTAGGCATTTAAGATAGGCTGGGCTATTCTTGATAACCCACGTGACTTTTGCAAGTCATTTGGCTAAAGCAACAGTATGTCATGTCACCCTGGCCAGTGAGACTTACAGGAAAGACAATGAAGGAATCTGGGGAGTTTGAGACACTTCGTGGACTCTCTGCCCAGGATTTATGTGAGGCCACAACAAACTGGAGGAGGGAGGAAGGACAGAGAGACAGAGCCTGGGTCATGAGATGGTCTCTGGCCATGGATTTAATAAACCTTTGAGGTGTCAACTTCCTCCATTCCTGTTTCATGAGCATACAGACTCGTGCTGGTCAGTTTGAACAATATATCCTGTGACTTGCAGCCACAAGTTCTCCCTGATGGCCTCAGGGAGGCCAGCCAGGGTCAGTCAGGAATGCTTCCTAAACATCATATCTTCAAAAGCTCAAGTTGTGCAAAGAGAAAGTTTGGCTTTTTACATAGAGCATCTCTCTTTATTTCAAAGTGTTCCAAATACTCGGCTTCCTTGGTTTGGCCTCTTTTGAAATAAAACCCTTAAACAATTTCACCATACAGCTATGCAAAATAGGTATAATTTTAACACACAGTGGTTGGACTGATCAAAAATTAGCAGCTAATTTACTATCACAATAAGTTAATTAATAACTCAAGCCCCAGTGTTCTGGAGATGAATACCAGAATCCCTTATGGGAGTCTGTCATTTGTTGCCAGTGCCTTTCGGAGCTTGTATTAACCTATTCCATGAGCTGTTTCCCAGACTAGAGCAAAGTTTCCTACATCCTGAAGTTACAGATAAGCATGTGCATACACACACACACACACACACACACACACACACACACACACACATTTATGCTTATCAGACAGACACTCTGCCACACCTCTCTTGCAGCCCAGTTTCCATGTTGCTGGCGACTTCCTCCACAGAAGGATTACCTACCTATGTCATCTGGAATAGGGAGCATTGCGTGACAGCAAGACAATTCCCCACCATCCTCCGACATTACATGCCTTTATAACTTCATAAATTAAACAAGTAAGTTCTTAACACCATTTTTGAAAGTTACATCAAAAATGGAAAGCTTTCCGTTAGTCAGATTCTTTCCCTGTAAGCTTCAGTGTTACACTGTGACGACCTTTCAAGACTTCCCATATAAACTATGTCAGGAGGAATCTCAAAATACATCATAGGATCTGAATTGTGGATGACAAATGGCCCGGATTTCCCATCATCCCAATGTTGTCAATTTGGCCTTCCTCTTCACTGACTCAGGACAGACAGTGGGACTCCAGCTTCAGGCCTGCCTGCATTAAGTATCATATCCAGTAAATGAATTTATTTCTTTTACTATTATCATTGAATCAAGGAGACATGGGGGGGGGGTGCTGGCTTAGAAGAAAGTTCCTGGTAGTTACAGATATGGCTACTTCCTTCCTGTAGCCCTAATAAAAATGAAGAATAAAAAGGAAAGAAAGAAGGAAAGAAAGAAAAGTAAGATGCAGACAGAGAACTTCCTTTTACACTTGCCCCTCTCTCACGCCACCACCCCCACCCCACCCCCACCCCCCCTTGCCCTTTCCAGGCTCTCGCTCATCACCAGCTGTGTGATGAAATCCAGCACCTGCTCAAACATGCGACAGTGTGGAGCCAGTGAGTAGCCTCTACCTGCTCGCTCCTGTCACAGCCTCGGAGTTCACGTGTCATTCCGCACAGGTATCTCAAGTATTGTGTGCCAAAGCTCCTGGACCAATTTATTTCTTCCCTGAAGCCTCCACAGCAATCACACCTTTCACCTTCCTCCTCTTGGAGCCTTGTTAACTTTTCTGGTTTGTTTTCCCCTGCTTAAATAATCCAAAACCTGCTGCTGTGTAGTACCTCGCAGAACAGATGCAGTCGGGTGCACCTGGGGACAGCTGCGGTCTGGACTCCCGGCCCCCATCAATTATCACCCCCCTTACACTCACCCCCCTCCCTCCGTCACATTGCCACCTGTGCTTTGTGTGTTCCTGAGATTTCTTGGGGGAAAAAAAAATGCAGTGAATGGCGTGCTGGAGTCTCTCTGATTCCCACTTCGAGTAAAGGCACCCCTTCTAGCCCTCCCTTTCAAAGAGCTAATTGTAAATGCAGATACAAAGAAATGCCTCCAGAAAACACAGGCCTCAGCCCAACCCAGACAAAGGTAGAGCGGCTGCCAGAACTCCAAACACTATCCAATCCCATTCCAGAATTGGCTTGGAATTCCTTCCTGCAGGCTTGTCTTCAAGGGCAGACAGGGCCCAAGCAGGAGGCAACCACTGTGCATCTGAGGGCCACCCAGCAGTGTGAGGTTCCTCCAATATATTACGATCATTAAAACACCTGTGCTAAATAACCTGCTCCAATCTGAAGTGTTCCTGAACCTCTGAAATTACGCATCTTCTAACTACGCCGGCTACATTGATTGCGTTTCATGGGGGGTTCCTAGAAACCCCGAGGCAGAGCCAGGTTCCAAGTCCTTACCTGCACTGCAAAGCGAGACAACCTCTGTCATGAAAGTTCTTGTTATTCTCAGCGGTGCTGGCGAAAACCCTCCCGGATATCAATGGGAGAGGAAAGCAACCGGAAGCAGCCTACGGAACCCAGCTGCAGCACGGAAAGATGCTGCTGCTCGCCGCTGAGTGGAACAGGGAATCTTTTCTACTAACTTTAGCCGTTTCAATGAGAGCCCATACAGAGAGGAAATACGGTATTAAATAAATAAAGTCCTTCCTGCCTCTCAAGATGTATTGAGTGCCCATGTCGTATGCTTAGTCTATTTTCAAGCAGCTGGTCACTTAAATCAAAAATCACACAGATGGATGAAAAATTCTCATGGGATTAGGAAATGCCTTTAAAATATCTGTGGCCACATGGGCACTGTGGCCATTGGCAAGACCAGCTCTTAAATCCCCCCTGCCGGCTAGCTCACAGATCCTACCATTCAAGTTAACTCCTGGCTGTAGCAGAGTTTCTGCTTTCTTCAAATAGTTTTCTTCTTTGGTCAAGAGTTCCTTTCTAGCAAAGCAGACTTCTACTCAATTCTATGCCAGTGGTTTAGGGATGGACGGATGCCACACAGAGGCTCTGAGAAAAAAAAAAAAAAAAAAAAAAAGTCCTCTTGTTTGATCTCTAATATAGGATATGCCAAGTCTGATCTTACAGGGGCACCGGTGGTAATGGTGGGACTCAGGTGTGGGTTTGAGGCCAGCGGTTTTTGTATTCACACTTGAACTACCTGAGCACCTTTAGAATTGTATCAAGGCAGACAAAGGCAGCTCAAGTCTATACCAGAAACCCTTGACTCGTTGCCATGGAGTCACCTGGGGGCATAAAGTAGATGCCATTGATGTTTTGAAAAGCTTCTCTCTAAACAACCTGTGAAATAGCTCGAGTCATTACTGTCTTCCAATACTTGTGTTGAATGAAGTCCTGTATGTTAAATATCTCATTCTTTTCAGCCGACTGGTACAGAAGACACTCTTGGCTTCCCTACTCTCTACATGAAGTTCAAGTGTGTGGTATTGAAGATCCTGAGCTCTCAGAGCAATAGAGTTAATAAGTTAAATCCCAGAACCGGAAATGGGCCCATACAACTTAACATGTGTTCTTTGGGGTTGGGTGTGGGCTGAGTTTTGATTTTGGATTTGGGTCGTTTGTTTGTTTATTTGTTTGAGATAGTGTCTCACTCTGCAGTCCAAGCTGGCAGGCATTCGCTGTGTAATCTAGACTGGCCTTAAACTTGCTGTAATCCTCCTCAGTCAATCTCGCGTGTACAACGACTACAGGTGTGAGCCACGTGTCTGGCATGGCAGACGCACACATGCCATGGCGCATGCGTAGAAGTCAGAGGACGACTTTGTGGAGTCAGTTCTCTCCCTCCCCGTGTAGGTTCCAGGAATCAGGCTTGGGTGATCAGACCCTGCTTGGTAAGCACCTTTACTGGAGGAACCAACTCACCAGCCCCAAACATTATCATATTAAAAATCATGCTGAGGTGAAATTAGCAGATTCTTTGTCAATTTAAAATTATCCCTTTCATAATACCTCTTTCCCCCCTTCAGGTTCCAACATGCTCTTATGAGTAGGATGATGGCAGCGGTTGGAACTCCCATCAGCCTGTGGAAGTGGGTACCACCCACAGCTCATGTTATATGAGGGGCAACCCATTACTCAAGGCTCCATCAGTTGGATGAAATCTAATTATAATAATGGCACATCTCCACCCTACAGATTGACTGGAGGAGGGAATGAGGTATTTAGACAATTTGGCCTTCGACTCCAGGTCAAAGTCTGAGCCTGGTACCATCTGCTTGTGAGTCACTTTCTCTGACGTGGTCTTGCAGAAAGTTGCAGATGTTTAGACATTTTCCAGACCTGATGCTGGGACCAACACTCTCTTCCCACCTTCACTGTCCTTTGGAATTCCACGATGAGCTACCTAAACGGCTAGCATTTTAAGCTGCACCAACAAAGTAGACGACTGAGAGTGACTCCTCCCTTCTGCTCACTTTCATTTCTTATGCAGTTTTCCAGAGATTAGAGTACAATGTTCCTGGGGACAAGGATGCAAATCTAAGGTACCAACCAGTATATCCCAGTATATTGTGAACTCGTGTTCTACGTGTTGCCAGTTGCCTAAGAAAACGTTACAGCTTGACAAAAACATCAAACACACACATTTACTTATGCACACATACATACACATGTACACATACTTATATATGGACACATTCACATACAAACATTCACATACACACATTAACCATATATGAAATATAATTTTAGTCAATGTAGAAAAAAAAAAGATTGAACTTCAAGCTCTATGAAAGAAGGCTTCTAAGATAGTTCAGGATCACAACGGCAAGTACTACATAGCATGAAGCTATCCTGACACAAGCATACTTTGTTCATTTCTTCATCTAAAAGATCTGTTAACAGATACTAAGAGGCACATTCTTTGACAAGATCAAATATACTGGAAACAGGGAAGCCCAAGCAACTGACAGTTTCTAACACTTACAATAGACCTGAGCACTCATCAGAAAGTGAAAACGCAATGGTTCCGTTGAAAACAGGGGTTATAGCTCAAATATGAAGCATTTAGAATGCGTGTCCCTATCTGACGAATGCCACAGTCTATTTGCATGCTGTTATTATCTCAGGTTTTTCCCATAAAAATAACCCAAACTTTTGTTTTGAAGTGCTTTTTACAGATATAAGTGTTTGTGTTTGTTTGGATGAAAATAATCCCATGTTTATGTGTACCATGTATGTGCTTGAGTATATGTGAAGGTGGATAGTATAATATGCTACAGATGAGGCAAGACTCGGGAAGTTCAACCTGAAGTGACTCTGCATACATGACCGTGTTTCGTCACTTCAGTGATGACATTCAGTGAACTCAACATGCACTAGTGTGCAACGTCTTGTGCTAAATGCTGGCAAAACATGACAAAGCCATTTTGGAAGATGTGCACTTGAAAGGATCTCTGTGAGTATGGTTGGTGAATGCTTATTCCCCAGCTGCTGGTCATGAGAAGTGGGTCTAGCTGGAGGAAGTAGGTCACTATGAAAGCCCATCATTTGTGTCATATTGTCAGCCTCCTGGTATGCTGCGATGCTGGCCACAGACTGCTCCTTCCAGAATCTGAGCTGTGTCCTTGCTTTCCTCACCATGGCATACTGAAGTCCTTGGAAACCATGAACCTAAGTAAGCCTTTCTTCCCACTGTGGATTTGTGGTGACCACTGGAGTGGAACTGGAGGAGAATCAGATCACAGTGAACTTAGGAGTGAACTGCTAATGAAATTTAAGAAATATAACAATACAGTGTCTCTTGAACAGTGCCCAGGGTTCTACTGGGAAAAAAGTAAATAAACAAACAAAAAAAATGCTTGTTTATGGTTTTCAGGTTACACTGAGCCTCACTCAGAGTCGCTGGCAAGAGCAGGCTTGGAAGAACTTGGAAAAGGCTAGATCCTGAGGAGACATTCAATTACAAGGTGTACCATCAAGCTAATGACAGCTTTCTAAGGAGGGAAAAGAGAAAGAACCACTTAGCATGCACATTCTAACTTCAGCAGCCAGACTTTCTAGACTGTGCCGAAGAAATGTGTTTCCTTTTCAAACGTATAGCTTTTTTTTCCTATTGGAGGAGAAAACTTTCATTATGTAAATAGCTTCCAATCAATATCATCACAGACTTGCATTCTGGCTAGACAATCTTCTGCAAATGGAACTTAGAATTACAGGCATAGGAGTGTTGCCAAGAGAAGTAAGAATTTGGAGGCAGAAGGCAGGAGACCAGGAGAGGTAGAGCTGGGTTGCAAAAAGAGTAGACACCGGAAGCTCTAATCTCACCCTGTGTGCTGTAAGGGAAGGGTGATCCAAAGTTCAGGGTCATCCTCAGCCACAAAATGAGTTCAAGGTCAGCCAGGACTATAGGAGAGACAGTCTCAAAAGGAAGGGAAAGAGAAGAGACGGGAAAGAAGAGAAAGGAAAGGAAGAAAAGAAGACAGA
>NC_034607.1:19504015-19538569 GCF_900095145.1 Mus pahari | reverse complement strand
CCCCCCCCCCCCCCGCCACCTTCATCTTTCCTCTCTTGCTTTCGAACCCACTGACTCCAGTTCGTGCAGGTTGCTGAGATGCCAACTGATCCTGGCTTGATCATGCGCAGTAATTTCAGCTGCGGCGATTCCATACCCGGCATTCAAGACAGTCTTTCATACTCTGCCGCATCCTTTGGCTCTTACGTTCTTCCCCCTAAAACACACCCCTTTCCATAATGGTCCCTGAGCCTTGGTTGGGGGTTGCTATCAATGTTTTCTGTAGGGCAGAGTGCTCAACAGAAACTCAGTCTTAGCACTGCAACCAGTTATGAGTCTGAAGTAACTTCTGCCCACTGTAGAGTGAAGCCTTTCGGGCCAGCATCAAGGGCAGCAATAATCCAGTCCATAATGATGATTAAAAGCGTAAAAATTTTCAATCCCATATCTGTACCAGAGTTGTCTTCAGACAGGTGTTTGCCTAACCCTCCCACAAAAGATGGTTATTTATTTCCTATTTGCCGATCCCTCAGGAGGAAAGCTTGACTCTCTGCCTTGTTTGTTTGCAGCGGGACTTTATCCAGATGTCGCTTACACTGAAGAGAGACCTATATTTTCATGGCAACATGCAGCAACCTTGACGCAGGAGCCTTTGTTCAAATGTGTACTATATTTAAATAAACATGTCTAGGTCTCTGACTTCCTCCCAGCAAATGTTTGACATCCTTCCATTCCTTTCCTCCCATTTGTCTGACTCCTTTCAAAAAATAATAATTATTGTTCTTTGCCTTTTTGTCCAGTTTGTTGCAATGTCTCGTTTTATCTTTTTTAATTAGGGAAATTTAATACAATATGCTAAGCCTCAGATTCTAAATGTTGACTGTAAATCTCTCCAAACTGATGACTCGTGTGGCAACAAGAGAGTTGTCACTGCAGGAGTCACCATGTTACCATTTTATAACAAAATACCACCCTTGGGAAAGAGTCACACTTAATGTGACTATAATGACTAAATTTCTGACTTTTTGCATGTAAAATTTCAAGGATATTGGCTGCATTGTATAAGGTTGTTTAGAAAAATCTTACTTGGGGGTTGGTCATTACAAGTTCTCACTGAGGCCAACAGAAATGGTTATAACCATTATACAGTGAAATAGACAGCCATCTATATGTGTTGCAAAATGTTATGAAATCGATTATAATCTTATTTCTTTTCATTGCTGTTATACTTCCAAACACATATATACAGTACACGGCACTGGGTATAAATACAAATAAAACATAAAGAGAAAACATAGGAAATCTCATAAATATACAGTATCCTGCCTTATCAATATTCATTTATGCATATCCCTGCACTGGCGCATTAATAAAAGCACATATATTGGATTTGAATGTGTGAGGGATGGGGTGGAAGCTGTAATCAGGACAGTAGGGCTCTCCTTCTCGCAGCAAAGGATTACATTATCTCTCTCAGCCTATTATGTTTTCTGAAATTTCCAAATGTATGTTCTGGCCTCTTCAACTTTAGTCTTTTGCATTTAAGTAATGAGGAAGTTAAGCGCAGTATATGTATCACTCAAGGGCATTACAGGGAATGCTTGGATCTATTTAGAGCCTTTAACTTCAGAGCAAAGGCCTGGTTTTATGTGACCTTAACGGATTCAAATTGTTTCGTTTCAATAAGGAGAGCAGTATCTACTTCAGTGAATTAATGTGGAGCTGGCATCTACGAGGGACTCCATTCCAGGGGAACCACAAGACAGGGCTTCTGGACTCCCACGCATGTATTTTTAAGAAAGTGTGGCGGTTTTAGGCCAATTGGTGAAAATTTGAAAAATGTGTGGCTTTTTTTCCAGCTCTGTACTTGTGTGTGTGTGTGTGTGTGTGTGTGTGTGTGTGTGTGTGTGTGTGTGTTAGGAATTAGTAGTGCTTGTCTAGTTTGTTTTGTTTTTTCCAAAATCTCAAAGTTTGCTACATGAGGGATGTGAATGTTTTCCTCAGTACTCTCTTATGATCTTGGTGTTCTCTGGGAATGTGAGCCGAACCCAGCCCTGTGATAAGTCATTTCGTGTTTTCGTGAATGTTTTCGTGAATGTTTGTGCTCCTACAGTGCCTTGCTGTCCTGGAGCTTTTGTTAGTGCTTCAGGAACTGGGGCGCACCAACATTCTTAAGGAAGCCCACTTGTTCTATAGAGTTAGAATGAGTAGTTAGCAAACTAATTCATTAGAGCTACCCTCAAATTATTGAACCAGTCACCTGTATAAGCAAGCTGCCCTTACTTTATAAATGATGCACGTGCCTCTAAGTGAGTAATGGTGAACTTATGTCTTCTCCCCTTTTTCTCCTTTCTAGGGGGTTTAGAAGAGGTATTTAAATGGCAAGTGACATATGTTCTTTCTTAAGATTTGTTTTTATTACTTTTTTACTTATGCTTATATCAGTGGGGTGGAGTATGTGCATCTAAGTTGTCTTAGTCACTGTTCTCTTGATGTGAAGACACACCAGGACCAAGGCAATTCTTTTTTTTTTTTTTTTTTTGTTTTTTGAGACAGGGTTTCTCTGTTTAGCTCTGGCTGTCCTGGAACTCACTCTGTAGACCAGGCTGGCCTCGAACTCAGAAATCCGCCTGCCTCTGCCTCCCGAGTGCTGGGATTAAAGGCATGCGCCACCATGCCTGGCCCCAAGGCAATTCTTACTGAAAGAAAACCTTTAATTGGGGGTTTGATTCCAGTTTCAGCGATTCCGTCCATTATCATCCTGGTGGGGACCGTGGTGGCATGTAGGCAGGGGCTGTCGCAATAGCTGAGAACAACATCCTTAGCCTCAGGTAGAGAAAGAGCCTACATTGTGTTGGATCCCTGCAGGTGGCACTCACCCCCACCCCCACACCCGGGAGCAGTCTGGATTTGTGAATGAAAGACACCACACACACACACACACACACACACACACACACACATCAGTTAATTTTTGACATGCCATGACTAGCTTAAAACTAGATACTCCTAAACCTTTCCCTGCTACCCCCAGGCCCAATCAGGAAAATGTAAGAATTACCCAAAAAAATGTAAGAATTACCCAAATTCTTACATGGCTGTTTGGCTTTCTTATTTGCAGCTCTATGTCCCATCCTTCTCCCCCAAGTCATGGCAATTCTCTCTTTCTTTCTCCCAGTTCCTAGCCTGCACAAATCTAAATGTCCCACCTCAGTCTTCCTGCCCAGCCATTGGCCATTGGCTCTTTATTTATCAATCAAAAACCAACTGGAGACAAGGACCTTCAGTGCTGGACACACAGATTCCTGATTTGGGGGGTGGGGGGGGCTGGATTAATTCAAAGCATTGGACTCAATCCCCAACAGCCTATGAACTTTTGAAACCTCAAAGCACATTCCCACTGACACACTTTTTTTTTCCAACAAGGCCACACCTCCTAATCCTTCTAATCCTCTCAAATAGTGCCACTCCCTAGTGACTAAACATTCAAATATATTGGTTTGTAGAGGCCATTCTTATTCAAACCACCATGTAAGTGCAGTTGAGAAGAAGCCAGAGGTAGCAGGTCAGTCCTCCTGTTGCTGGTTGCAGGTTGTGACCTGCCCAACATGGATGCTAATACGCATAATCACTGGGTTATCAAAGATGAGTGCAGGTAACTAGGACCACAGAATCGGGAACCCAACAGAAGGTTTGTCGGAAAGCCTTAGAAATACCCTCTAATGAGAATCAATCAGCATTTTGACTGTGATTTTCCCAATCGGTGGATGTGCCATTCCAAGTGCTTCTGAGTTGTGTTTTCACCCGCCGAAAAAGGGCTACTTCCCACTTTGTGTGAGCAAGGTGATGACCTCAAGTTCATGCAACCAGATAACAATGGATCCAGCACTGAGCCCAGGCTTCCAAGCCCCAGAGCCAGGCTGCTTTGTCTGCCTTAATTACATCAGGATTCTTCGAAAAACTTAGTATTTCCAGCGTAGAGCTTTGGAAGTAATCTCCATCTGGGTGTGGATGTGAATCGAGCTTTTGGAGCCTTGAGAAACTCTTTGTCCTGTAAGCCTGAAACCCAAACTATACCCAGTGCCCTTAGATCCGAGTTTAAAGAACTGCAAACTACCTTTATGGGGCTTAAGTAATGGAACAACTTTGTCACTACAATTTTCTATGCTTTTTTGTTATTAGTAAGAAAATAATCTCTTATTGTAAGAAATTTGTAAATGCTAAAACAACCATTCCTAATGGCTACGCCATGTTAATTTTCACTCCTGGTGGTAATGCCAGGGTAATTCAGACTATAACATTTGCATACATTACAAATAGTCATTGCTAATAACAGGTAATTCCAATAAAAAAAATCAATCATAGGTCTAGGACTACTCTAAGTTTGTGGGCAACTTTCTTTCTTACTTTGCATCATAAGCTTCATGCCATTTATTGTACTTATTTCAACTTCAATGCCCAACCTTTCATTATGTATAATATTTAGCTTGCTTACAATTTATAAGTTTGTTCTTTTCTCTTTTTATAGTATTATAGATAATACTAAAATGAACATCTTTTGTGTTTCTAATGATTTCCTGTGATCTAAACACAGTTCTAAAAACACAGTCCTTGGACAAGGGCTAACTCACTTCAGGTTTAGTTTTGACACTTATTGTCAATTGCTCCCCAGAACCTACATGTGATTAATGCTACATGCTTGAAGCATTTAACAAAGTAGCTATCTTTTGGAGAATTAAAGGAGCAAGATGGAATAAAATAAATCGTCATAAGTTTTCCAGAATGAAGACTCACTGTTGTGAGCTTCTCAGAACAGTCTTAAGTCACATGTCAAGAGTGTGGTCTTGGCTTTTATTGAGTACAATCAAGACTGAGTCCCTGTGAAAGAAAAAAATGTTCTAAGCAAACAGTATCCTTTAATTAAGAGAAAGCTAGCTTTGTCCTGTTGAGTGACATATATTTCTCCTTATTCCCTTTGGAGGAAAATATATAACTCTATTTTTTTTTTCAGCATTAAAACATAGGTGAATATTATCGGGTGATCAACAAAATGAAGACTTTGTAAGGTCAGCAATCTTCCCATCATGCTGACCCACGGTAGGCTCACTCTCTGACCCACAGCTCTAAGCCTCATGTCTTTGTGTTTCTTCATTTGCCTCCAGCATCCTTCTCATATATACAGCCATTTCTAAAACCCATTTACTCTCACTTGCTAGTCTATCTTCTTTAGTTGCTTTTCTATATCCAACTTCATGACTAGGTCATCAACCCTCGGAGGGCCTCTCTCATGTCTGCATCCTATGAGAATTCTTCCAGGAAGGGGCCTCTGGTACCTAGGTTCCCATTTTGATCTATATGGCGCCTGGTGGGTGCTCCCAGGGGAAATACAGTAAGACTAGAAGAGCTGGTCAGTGTCTCTTCAGAGCCCTGAGGGGCATCAAATCCCTTTACGTCGTAATGACCTCTAATAAAGGCATAGTCACTTAAGCCAGCAGGTCATTTTCCTGTACAATAGAAACATAAACTGCTAAACAGCTCCCACTCTCATTGTTATTACTACTGTTAGCACATGATCTCAGCTTCAGTGCATTGGGTAGTTCACAGGAAGAGTCCAGTGTTGGCTCAGTAGTCTAGGTGCATCCCTGTCCTCTTTTGAAAAGCAGGTCTCTCAGAAGACCCCCTTTACAATTGTTGCTAGTGTTTGGTGTGTTCCTTCCATTAGCTGCCTGGCACTCCTTCCTAAGCAGCCTTTCTTCACTAAAACAAGTGTTGTTTTGTGAGGTCTTCTTCGGGGAGTGCTTGTGATCCGTACAGAGCCATCATTTTTTCAATACAGAAGCTCAACAAACTAGCGCGTGCCCTTTTGTATCCCCTCTCCAATTTCTAGAATTACTTGAAGAAAAGTATTCACTTTTCAAACACTCCTTTGTTGAGTACCAATTTGACCCTTATGCCTCAGCCAAGAGTAGACTTGTAAAAACGTGGCTAAACAAGACACTTGAAGAAACCAGTTCAGGGTCAATCTTCAGACCATCTGGGAAAAGGAGCAGATGCACTGAGCGGAGTCAGCAGGTAATAAGAGGGTTGGAGGCAATTGAATTTCATCTCTAGAGAAGTCTGAAACTCCTGGGAATAGCTAAGGACAACAGACTGTTGACCCGAGAGGCCCTTTAAGTCCTTCATGCCTCAAGTGTAGAAAGGCCCAAACCAACCACCAAGAAAGAATGGGGCAGCATCAAAGCAGACAGGAACAATGTTTCTCTGTCTCATTTTTCCATCAAAAACCTACAACAAAGAAAATGCAGAAACCATCCTTCAAATCCTGGGGACCGGGAAGTAGCTAATGGAAGCATGTATTCATCATATTGATTGGTCCATTGATTTTGCCCTTCTTAAGCGCCCATTTCTTGATTCTATGCCAGAAATGCTTTAAAGAGCTTAAACAAAACTTACACCAAATCTTGCCAACAGTCCCCAGGGAACCTAAAAACCAATCTTTTCTCTTGTCACAGGATAAGTACCCAGGTGATTCTTACACAGAAGAAAATACGGAGTTCTTGATCCACATGTTACCTAATTAAGAGCTCTGATGGGAAGGGGAATTTTACACACACACACACACACACACACACACACACAGACACACACACACACATCCTGATGCTGGATACCCTGACCTAATGGATTCAAGGAAGGAAGCCTTTCTCGGGTACCCTCAGATCATAGAGAGTAGCCCATTTTCATCTCAGAGCCTGGAGCGTGACTGTATCAGGTTGGCTTCCTACCACCTGGAATGATCACATCTTTGATTCATTGATAAGCAGACTCAGTTGTGCTTGAGATCACCAGGGGCATTGTTTTAAATGCAGTTTATTGGGTCTCCCTTCAGAGATTCTGCTTCAGTGGGGAGCAGGGAATTAGAGGCCACAGACTGATTCTTGGTAAAGGGTGCCTTTGAACCAAGCCTGGGAGACATAGCAAATGCCACTGTATCTGGTGGTTGTAACAGAGTAGCTGGAAAGGAACCTGATAAGTATTTGGAAGATGATGAAACTAACTCTTTATTCCTTATTCTGTCACACACAGCAATCCGGAGTCTTTCACTAACCCTTAAAGATCAGGAAACGAGACACTGTCATTGGCCAGATTCCTTAGAGTACAAACAGCAAACACCAATCTAAGCCCACCCAAGTGAATCACAACTTCCTGTCATTGCTGTTAGCTAAAGCAGAGCCTCCCTCTGTAGCTCTGGCTGACTTGAACTGACCGTGGAGGTCAGATTTGTCTCGAACTTGAAGTAATTCTACTACCTCTGCCTTCCCAATGTTAGAACTACGGGGAACAACCACACCCTACTCAGTGTGACTTTTTAAAGTGAATACGGTGGCAGTCCTAGTTCCATGACCGTGTCTAATACTGACCTCTGGAAACCGACTACAGCTCTACCCAATATGGTCTTGAGCAGACAGAAGATTATCAGTGACTGGAGCCCATATAGCAGGGGAAGGGGATTGTGGGTAGGAATTAGCTGTTTATCACACTCTTATCTCATTATTTTGTCCATGCTGTGTTGATGTACATGTGGGGAAAACAAACCTGTGGAGGTTAGAAGACAACGTGTAGAGTAATTTCTCCATTTCGACCATGTGGGACCTGTACATTGAGCTCAGATTACCAGACTTGGCAGCAAGTACCTTGGTTGACAGTGCCCTTTCACCAGCCCATGACTTTCGATGTTTAGACTTGCACTGTGGTGGCTAAAGTTATGTTTTAAGTTTAAATTATTATGCTTAAGCAATCTATCTTTAAAAAAAAAAAATGCCTCTAACCTACCTATAAGCCCCACTTGCCTGAAGACAGATAACTTCCTGGAATGCTGGGCACTGGTGTTCATGTAGGAAAACAACCGTGTGTTTTCACTCCTATAAGCAAGGTTGGTTGCTCCAACTGCACGGGATGTGCTTGAGCACACAGAGGCAGGAGGTATGGAGGTAAGAAGTGCATAAGTATGCTTGCTCCCACACAAAGGCATGAGGTACAGAGCCCTGTAGGGTCTGCCTTCTTCCCATTCTGAACAACCATGTGTCACAAAAAAATGACACCAAATCTAGCCTCTTAGCAATGAACAAAGGGCGCATTGATGGCTTGGCTTACTCTTAGAAGGAAAAAATCAGACAGACTTCAGATCAAGATATAATTGTCAAATAGATTAAATGCTTCTTGTGTTTCTTATCTTCTCATTCCACGTTCTTACAGGCTAGCCAAGTGCATACACACATACACGCTCACCACTTCCCATTTGCTGGAAGCCCTCTGTTCGGGATCCCCACCCAGGATGTGGTGGGTGCTCAGGTGACCAGTCCCTTTACTCTGGGAGCAAGCTCACTGCACAGTCCAGACACCCATCCCAATGACAGAACATTAGCTTCTTTACCCTATTGCCTTTTCTTAAGGCATCAGTCATGGGTGTTATTACTGGATAAGAGTTTAGTGAATTCCCTATTTGGCCAAGAAAGCAAGTCAAAGTCAGTATGTCTGGGAATCCTGACCTTCACGACTGACATATTCATACCTACACACACAAAATCTCCACATATTTGGCACTTCATGACCTATTTGCCTGTATCAGGAGATTTTTCTGTTTTTAAATATTAAAAGGGGTGAAAAGTTCATTTCCGTGTTAGTAGAGGGCAAACCCCATGGTAGCCCTGTTGCTGCCCGAACAGAATTTTCTTTCTGAAAAGATTCCTTGCCAGAGGTTGAAGGTAGGAGTCTGGGGGAGGACGAAGTCTGACTACAGCTCTGAAAGTTGACATATCTTAAGCGCGCACACACACACATAGAACATTTTAATCAAATCACAAACTTCTTTGCTTGGAATCTTAGGACTTAGCTCTTATGGACTTATTTAATTCACTCAATGCAGCTGGTTCCTTGAAACCAAAGGCGTTCCAGACAAAGGCTGTCATGGGCAAAAGCAAGCTTCATGTGAGTTTCCCTTTGATGCCAGTGGGTTCAGGGAAAGGTTCTCAACCTATGAGGCACGGTTCTTCTTCTTCTTCTTCTTCTTCTTCTTCTTTTTTTTTTTTTTTTTTTTTTTTTTTTTTTTTTTTTTTTTTTTTAAGATGGATGAGTAAGTGCCCTGAAATCTAACAGAACAAGGAGCTCTGCTCTGCTACCTGAAATTTTTCTACTCTCTGGGAATTCACAGCAGAAAAGAAGTCACTCTACAATGCACCACCTAGTGGTCAGTGTGGAGAACAACAGTCAGAGGCAAAAAACATTTCAGACTTACGGGACACAAATTCTCAGGGCACTCTTTGGAAAGATATGATAGTAACTGGATGAAACCACTGAGAGAACTTACCTGTGGGACACAGAAGCACACACTCATAATCCTAGTACTCGGGAGACGAAGACAGAAGAAGTTAATGTGAAATTAGTCTGAGCTCCATAGCAAGGCCTCAAGGTCTCAATAGGAAAAGAATGCAGCCGTTAGATAACCATACTTCTAATACTGTCTTCTGCAATTGAACCCATCAGATGATGGTATTATTGTGGCGCTTAAGAGACAATGCTTTGGAGAACAACAGGTACAAGGGAAATCCTGACTTCTCTAGTCACTGGAGCCCTAACCTTTGACATATTATTCTGCTTCTTAGGTCTCTGGAATGGAAGGTGGCAATGGCATGCACTCTGTACCTTCGTTTTTGAGAAGTAAAGAAGGAAATGGCATTGTGCATGAGGCGGGGTTAGAAAAAGAGTATAACTGAATGACATAAACACAATGCTTTATGTGTGAAGACTCACTTCCCTCTTAGAAATCAGAGTCATGCTTTTATGTATGCCCAAGCATCTGATGACAGAGCTGCAAGATCTTTTATTAAGTCAGGACATGATTTTTGTGATTCATTACATGTTTTATTTTAAATTACCTTTCGGTTGATGAATATTTAGAAACATTTTATTTCTGTTAAATTTTTCTGGGGTATTCATTTAGTTATGCTATCTAAATCAAGTAGAAACGAGGTCTTAGCCTCGCAGCTCTATGAAGGGGATGTCTACCTGCTGTCAGTGGAGACTGAAAATGCTTCTTCCCTTTATCTTTTTCTGATCCATGGGGCCAAAGAGCCATCTCAGACCATTAGAGGTACATGCCAAATCTGTAACCAGTCCCAGAACCTAAAGCCATTGTCCATTCAGGAAAAAAAGACTGAGCACTTAGTGATAGGGGATTGCAGCTGAAGGCAGCTTACTCCAACCAAGAGTCAAATTTTTCCTACTCATTTCCTATTGTGGTGGTTTGAAAGTGTTTGGCCCATGGGAAGCGGCACTATTAGGAGGTGTGGCCCTGTTGGGAAAAGTGCACCACTGTGAGGGTATGCTTTGATGTCTTACGTGCAAGCTCTGCCCAGTGTGGATGAAATGTTCTTCCTGGCTGCCTTCAGAACAAGATGTAGAACTCTCAACTCCTTCTCCAGGACCAGGTCTGCCTGGACACTGCCATGTTTCCTGCCATGATGATAATGGACTAAGTTCCTGAAACTATAAGCCAGCCCCAATTAAATGTCTTACTTCATAAGAGTTGCTGGGTCATGGTGTCTCTCCACAGCAATGGAAACCTTAAAGACACCTATCTTATTCATCTCTACTTTAATATTGATTTTATAGATGCATTTGAAAGCACTCAGACCAAAAACCATGGCATTTGGAAAATACATGGACAAGCTATTTAGGAAAAGGTGAGTTATAGAAAATTATTTTCTGAACCCAATAGATCAGCTTTGAATGATTGCCTAACCATAACTCAGTAAGAAAAGGAGTCCTGCCTGGTCACTTGTATTAACTTGACACACACTATAGTCATCAGACAGGAGGGAGCCTCGAGTGATAAGAAAATGCTTCCATAAGATTGTACTGCAGGCAAGTGTGTAGGACATTCTCTTAATATAGTGATTGTTGGGGGAAGGCCAAGCCCACTCTGAACGGTCCCACTCTTAGCTGGTGGTCATGGATTCTATAAAAAAAACAGCCTAGGCAAGCCATGAGGAGCAAGTCAGTAAGCAGCACTCCTCCATGACCTCTGCTTCAGCTCCTGCCTCCAGGTTCCTGCCCCAACTTCCTTCGGCAATGAACAATGATGTGGAAATGTAAGACAAATAAACCTATCCTTTCTCAAATTGCTTTTGGTCGTGGTGTTTCATCATAGAAATAGTAACCCTGGCTAAGAAAAAAGTAAATAAAACATATTGGAAGACTTTGGAAGATAGGTAGGTAAGTAGATAGATAGGTAAGTAGGTTGGCAGATAGATAGATAGATAGATAGATAGATAGATAGATAGATAGATAGATAGATAAGAACTTAGGTCTTCAGTAATGGGGAATGGTTATTTCTTAGTTCACTTATTTGGAATATAATATATGGTATAGAAACCATAGCCAAAGGATCAAAGAAATACTTAAATATTGGGTCATCTATATTTTAAGTTATATTATGGAGCTATCTTTGCTGGTTTTATTTTGTACAGAGTATAGGAGTAGGTGAGGTGAGGAGATTATATACTTTCCATCTCTATTCAGGTGCCCAATGCATTCTAGTGTCCATGTTTAATATTGAAGGATGTCCATTGAAGGGTGGCATTATGTCCCATCACTATAAGGCCTAATTGTTGCTTTGTACTTTACAATGTAAAAGTCTTCTTATCGTGGATTGTTTGGTTTGCTCTCCACAGTTAAAAAAAAAAAAAAAAAAAAAAATGTGTTCCATTGGTAAATGGAATCTCATCCTTGAGAGATGAGGCTCCAAGAAACTAGGTGACTTGTTCAAGGACTCTCTTCGAAGGCTGTCCAGGACAAGATGAGAAGGTGTTCTGTGTGCTCCACATGTGATACCAAGGAAACATAACCAAGACTTCTGGAAACAAGCTACGTGATCTTCTACACCCAGTGTTCCGATAGCCTGACACGTTACAGAAGATTGGAAGCCCCCGTGTGAATTCTGCTAGCCCTGGAATTGAGATCCTGTCTTTTCTCTAAATGAACAGTGATAATAATAATTAAGCTCCCAGGCTTCTGTACTTCCCTTTCGTTCTGGTTTTTCAACCAGACAGGAAGAAACCGTTCCCTTTGTATGACTGGGCTCTCTTTTCTAGTTAGCCCCTGTCCATTTGAGCATCTACACTTTGTTTTCTGATAAAGAACTATATCCTAGGGAAGCTTCGTGGATTTGAATCCCCAAATGCAGAGTCAAATCATTTCAGGGTGGGGTGTTGTAGGGATATAAAACTTTTTGAGTAAACAAAGTCGCTGCTCTTACACGTGATAATGAAGTTAAGTTAAGTCTCTAGTCAGCAACATCTGCAAGTGTAACTGGGAGTTTGAAGGCAGAGCACAGGCAGAAATGTGAACAATCCACTCTATCCCGCCTCCTCCCAGCCTTCCACCTGCAATAGACTGTATTCATATCTCCCAGAGGAAATATGCTATTACTGATAATATGATCACTGAAACACTGGGAGTGGTTAGATTCCAAGCTCTGGCAGTGGGTTAATAAAAGGCCTAATGAAGAACAAAAAATTCTGCCAGTCGCTGTAAAAAAATATTGCCCTTGGGAAATTATAAATCAGGCACCATGGTGTGAATATATATATATATATATATATATATATTCATTCTGCACTGAGTCTGTGGTAAATTCACCAGTGGGCAGACTGGTGACGAAATACATATGTCACCACATGCCCTTGAATTCCAGCTCACCTCAGCATGATGCAGTTCAGTGCCCCTGATGCTGAGGCACAGCCATACATGCTCAGCCCTGTCGCATACACTTCTCGGTACAAGAAGATGCCTGGACTGCAAATTAGTGGCAATTCCCATAGCCTCACTTGCTTTTCCCTTTTTATTTTTATCTTGTTTTTATTTGTTTGTTCGTCCAATTCCACAGCATGGATCTCAGTAGAGTCTTAAATGCTGCTTGTGGATGGAGACCTGTATTTAGGGTTTTCTTAATATACCCACGTTGAGCCTGTCTGCCAAGGACCCAGTGGAAATCACTTTTATAAACAGCCTCAACAATTCCACCTGATGGATATAAGAAATGTGATGGATGAAATGGGGACAAATCCCTGACACATCCCAGCAGCACCTAATCTCTTAGCAAAACTGCCATTGGTTAGAAAAGAACAGGTCTCTCCCACCCTAGAAACAGTCACAATTTCACTCTGATCGTGAAGCCCATCCATGCTCAGTGAGGGGCTGGGTTTTTCCCCTGTCCTGAGCTGAGTCTAGAACCAGGAGCTTGGTTCTTCACTCCATTGCCCTCTAACCATTTTCCCCCTGGAGATTATGCCATGTGTACCAGCTTCTCCCATGGTAGGTTGTACCAACCATCAGTCTGTCTGTACCAGAACCAGAAGTAGCTCCAGTAACCCAAAGGAAAAGGGTGATGCCTTGAAGGCATCTATGCCAAAGAGAGCCCACCACCCACCTGATGAAATCTGCTTCCTAACTAACTGACTTGTTGAAGCCGCTGGCTTCAGCATCCCCTTGGAAGTAGTAAAAATCATACTGATATTTTTCAGAACCCAGTTCAGGTTTTGAGGGTTCAAGGCTCAACTGCTTTACCTGCAGCTACCTCAAGAGAGGGCCCCTTTCCCAACACCACACAGAAGCCTCAGCACACTCAGACTTCTTGAGGTACAGGCTCAGGCCAACGAACCCCATGCCCCGCCTCAAACACGAGATCTCCTTTTCATTACAATGTCAAGGTATCGTGTTCAAAGCTTGCATCAGAGGACCATCCTCCTTACCTTTAAGAGAGAAGCACTTTTGGCAGATGCCGCCAAGATGCAATCACCCGAGTGTTTCGTTTTTTTTTTGTTTTTGGGGTTTTGGTTTGGTTTGAGACAGAGTGTCACAGAGTAGTCCCAGATGTCTCAACAAATTCACAGAGACCCTCTGCCTCCCAAGTGCTGGGATTAAAGGTATGTGTCACCACATCCAGCTTCTCCAAGATTTTGTCCTGTGACCCCCTTTCCATGAACACTTGATTATGCTATCATGCTTACCATGTTGTACACACCATCAGATAGACCTTTGCAATGCCACCCAATGTTGTGGGACTGACATTTGTGGAATAAAGCCCTTGACAGAATCTAACTATTTAGTCATTTTTGTTTACGAGTCAATTTGTAATTGTTATCTCATGATAGCAAATGAATAATCCAATCAAATTGAATTATCTAAGGTTTTATTGCTCAATAAGTTATTTGTAGCTAGATCTTAATTACATGTAAAAATGAAACTTTATGAAATAGCATGTTGTTCATCCTTAAGAATAAAAGAAAGGAAAGGTAAGCATATGAGTTTAGGTCTATGAGTTTAAGGTCAGCCTGGTCTACACAGTGAGTTCCAGGCCAGCCAGGGACATGTAGACCCTATCTAAAACAAACAAACAAACAAAACGAAAAAAAAAAAGTTAAAATTAAAAAACTTAAATTTTTATAAGGGCAAAGAATAAATGAAAGGGTTTATGTTTAGTGGGCAACTTTCTGCCCAAAAGAGATCTCAACAATGAGACTATGAGTCATCTTTTAATAATCAACCTATTGGAATCCTTAGGCCACTGACAAATGACCCTACCTACTTCCTTAGAATTATCTTCTTTTGTTTTCTTAGGCTTTTGGCTAAAGTTGTTTACATATTTCCACTATGCTGACAGATCTTAAAGAAGAGCTTCAGTCTATTTATAAACTAGGAATGCTGAGAGATTAGTCTTTACTTGAATTATGAGTGAAAGAAATGCCCCACAGAAGCCCTGTGATGGGACGCAGGTGATTGTCACTAAAGGAAATACACATCTTGGGGCTAGAGACACGTATCTGCACGAATAGCCATGCCCCCCCCCCTTCAGAGATTCAATTCTAGAGAATCATGGTTCCAGTTTAATAATGTGTCCCTAGATGCTAAAAGAGGACAGAAAAACCGATCTTTGAAATTGGTACCAGGAAGTGGGCAGTCTTGGCAAAACAGTTGCAATGAAGTAGCAGGAACAGAGTGCATTTCAGAGCCTGTCAAAGGTCAAAGGCAGCGAAACTGGAAAGTGGTATGTACTGACCATGCGCGGAGAAACAGGCTTTCGAATGCACGTGGGTGAGAGGGCCATGGCAGGAAGGGCTACGGCCGCAAGGATGTGCCGGTGGGAAATGATACAGATACTGTTGAATTATGGTAATGAAGGTTTAGGAAAAATAAAGGTGGATGATGCGAGAGCCAGTATAGATGGAGAGATCTGAAAGGAGAACGAGTGTGGTTCCAGGTTCTGCCTTTCCTCTCTGGGTGCTCGGAAAGGACAGGGCAATATCTGGAACAGGTGGATCTGCAGTAGGGGTGGGGAGCGCTGCTCCGAGAATCTTAAGTGTTGTGGCTCAGCCAATCTTTAATGAAGCAGTTCTCTGAGACTAGCTTAGCTTGTTTGTATTTCTTTATCTGGTGTAGGTTTTTGGTGGTGGTGGTGGTGGTGGTTGGTTGGTTGGTTGGTTGGTTGATTGGGTTTGTTTGTTTGGTTGGTTGGTTGGTTGGTTTTCAGGTGTTTTGTTTTGTTTTGTGTTTTGTGTTTTGTTTTGTTTTGTTTTTTGGTTTTTCGAGACAGGGTTTCGCTGAACAGTCCTGGCTGTCCTGGAACTCACTTTGTAGACCAGAACTCAGAAATCCGCCTGCCTCTGCCTCCCAAGTGCTGAGATTAAAGGCATGCACCACCACGCCCAGCTCCTGGTGTAGATTTTAATGTATGTTTTCTTGAGGGTGATTCAAGTGGGGAAGGATGTGAGAATATCCAGGGAAGGAAAATGTCATTTTGGCTGAAGGCTAAAGCTATTGGGGTGCCTTATTTGCATGGAGAAGAATTCAAGGTGCTGGGCTAAGTGGATGACTACCTGTGACCACCTGGTTGAGGGTCTGCAGGTTACAGGGTCTGAAGCAGGCATGGAAACATCGGGGGAGCTAGTTCAACTCCTGCCTGTCTCAAGTTTTGAGATTTCTGGGATTTGAACATTGTCTACTTTGCCAGTTCCTCTTGTGGCACAATCCACAGGCTACAAAAAGGGACACATTTATCTTCCCTGTTAATAAGAAAGAAGTAGGGGCTGGAGAGATGGCTCAGTGATTAAGAGCATTTCAGACCTAGGTGTGGTTCCCAACACACGCATCAGGCTGTTCACAACTACCTATAACTCCAGTTCAAGGGAATCTAATGTCTTCTTCCAGCCTCTGTTGAGACTTCCATACATGTGTTATACATAAATACATATATTCAGGCACACCACACATACGCACACACACACACACACACACACTCTTCAGTTAATGTCTATCATATAAATATATGCTTATATTTAAAAGAAAGAAAGAAGATGTAATCCTCAGAAACAGGCTAGAGTCACTAAATGTGACCCTGAAGAAAATGACAAGGTTCTTACATCATTGACATTCCTGATGACACTAGATGATCAGCTGAAGCAAGGGGAAAAGCAACAATGAAAGAGAGTTAAAGTGGCGATTGATAGACCTGTGGAGCTGTGCTGAGATGCCATCTGAGTTGATTTTTGTCCTAAACTGAGCCTCCTTTTCTTGTGCAGATGTGGAAGGAGCAACGAAAGCTGCAGAAGTGTTAAATATTTGTAGAGCAGAAGGATAAAGAATGACATTAGCAGTAAGAGCAGAAGAGAGAGAATGGAAGGCAGAAATTGGAACTAGACCCCCCCCCCCACACACACACACAAGCAGGAGAACAGGGATCAAGGAGAATGAGCCTTAGGAGTAAACTTGGGAAAGAGTGGCCTGCAGCGCACCACTGTGGGAAGTCATAGACCAATGACGAGCTGCCAGGGACAAGTAAGCAAGCATTTGGATTTTGGAGTGGGTGGCGATGAAAATGTCACTGTAGAGAAAAAGTAAAACATGCCAAGTTCTTAGGAAGATGTCAAGGGCAACCATGACGAAAGATCTGGTGTGGCTGGGAGAGATCTGAGAGCAGTGGTCATGTGGAGAAGCTGGAATGACGCAGGAAAAGAGGAAGGAAGGGAATACTGGTCTGAGAACAGCTCAGCAGAGTGAGGCAATGGCTTCTTCCCTCGCCCAGAAAGCAGAAGGCATCTGCCCTTCAGAAGCGAGGGCAGAGATTTCAGCCACAGAAGTGAAGTGGCCTTAATTCAAGATACTAGGTTTTAGGATGTTTCCTTCCAAGATGGATGTCAAGAGTCAATGCCAGGAAAGTGATGGGCTGAGCTCCGTGGTCCTAGATGAGAGTTCAAGCAGAACCATTGCTAGGGACTGCTTCTTCTCTAAACATCGCCAAAATGAGGAGTTTTGCTAGATATCCATATACAAAGGCTGCATCTTCACACATCACCTTATCTAAACATCAAAAAAAAAAAAATCAATGTGAGTAATTGCCTCATTGGACAGTCTTAAAGAAGAACTTGGGATGTTAAAAAGCTACAGCAGGGCTAGAGAGATGGCTGCGCCGTTAAGAGCACTTCCTGTTCTCATAAAGGACCAGAGTTCTGTTCTCTGAGCTCACTTTGGGCAAATCCCAGTTGTCTCTATCTCCAGCTTCAGGCCATCAGACACATCTCACCTTTGCGGGCACCCGAATTCCTGTTTACAACACACACACACACACACACACACACACACACACACACCCATAAAGAAATAATGAAATGAGACTTTTAAGAGAAAAGCCACACTTAAAACAGTTAACTGACTCCCAGTTCTATGCGGCTTAGTGTTCAGTCACAGACAAATTCCTGAATGAGCCGGTCACAATATGATCTTTTTGTAAATCAAGTGATAGTCATAATTTACCAGAAGAATTCAACATTTCCTGTAATCCTACCATGAATCCTTCAGCGATTCAAAAATGGTTTCTGCCACCACTGAGCTCCTCCATAGGTCTGGCCGTCCCAGTTTTCTTGAAGCATGAGCTGTTGTCATGGAAAGATACATCTATGCATGACTACAGGGATTTCAGACCTTAAGTTGCCCCTCTGATTAAGCAAAGGTGGAGGCACAGAGATGGCCAGTGACAATAGCAAGCTCTTCCCTGAGGGCACCGAGACACTACCCACTGGAGAACACTGCTATCCCTTCCTCATTAGCATGGGCATATTTCAAATGAGGATATGCTGTAAGGAGAGAACAATACATACGGGTTCGTTAGTCTTGCTCTTTTAAAGATAAATGCTGTACGTGGGATAAATGCTGTGAGCAAGAAATTATAAGCAGGTTCCCATATGCTAGATATCTATTTCCATATCTCCTATCATCATGGTTTCTGGGCACTTTGACAGAGGGATGAGGCTAATTCAGGCAATGCATTACACTCAGGGAAGTAGGTGAAAATTCTGTCTCTTTAACTCTTGATCACAAAGAGCAAGAATTCATTGCAAAGTAAGGAGACTCGAAGATTTTTCAAGAATAGCAACCAAGGAGAAAGTGAGAAAGTTTCAATATTGTGGTACCAAGTAATATAATTAATGCATTATCCTTTGATCAAAGTATACATGAATTTACCCTAAGTAGATTGCCGTCAGTGGAGAAGACATATGCTAATCACCACAACATTTTATACATAAAACTGCAGAAGCAAACCAGAAAGAAAAGTGTCCAAGTGTGGGAGATATTTTAAATAATTTATGGTGTATATTTCTGTGACTATGATACATTGTTAAAATTATATTTGTCAAAATTGTGGAATTATTTGGGGAAATCCTTATGATCTCACAATTTTGTATGAACAGCCTGCTAGATATTAAAAGGAAAAGAAGAGAAAAATGATTGGATGCTGAAACTGGAAGTCATTTCTTTTATGCATTTAACTTTTATGTATTTGTCAAATTTTCCTCATGGAAAACATCTTATTTTTAAATTCAAGTGATAATTTCATGATCTGGATTCCTTCAAAGCCTGAAATAATCACCCTTAAAACTAGTCAGCATAGGTGTGCAATAAATATGTCATCATTGGCTAACCATGAAGGATGTTTATTATCTGACATTGTTAACTTCACTTGTCAACTTGATACATCTGGGAAAAAGGAACCTCAATTGAGGAATTTCTTCCAAAGGCTGGCCTGTGGCATGTCTGTGGGCCATTTTGTTAATTGACATAGAAAGACCCAGCCCACTATGGGCAGTACTACCCTTAGATTGGGTGAGCTTGGTCTGTGTAAAAAATTTCGCTGAGCAAGCCAGATTGGGAAACACTCCTGTGTTTTCTGCCTTGTGTGCCTTCCCTCAATGATGGACTCTGAACTATAATTCATGTAAACCCTTTCCTTCTCACAAGGTGTTTTTGGTTAGTGTTTTATTACAGAAACAGACAGCAAACCAGAATCCTAATCTTACTTACATTAAGATGGATTACAGTATGGAGAGTTGGGTACATTCTGACAAGCACACACCAAAGATAAGACATAGAGCATGTCGGCTATTTCTAAAAACTCTCTTGTGTCTCTCCCAGTAAGCACCTTCTACATCCCTAAAACTGACAGCTGCACACTTCTTTTCTATCATTATAGATCATTAGTATTTCCAGTTCTTGTATTAGATCTAAGTACAATTGTAGTTTATACTCTTTGGCATCTAGCCCCTTTCGTTCAGAAGGTTTTGTGTTAATCAATGTTGTTGCATGTACCCATAACATGTTCCTTTTTCTATTAATGTGCATTTGTATATGTACACTATATGTCTGCCTCTCCCCATATTTTGGGCATACATTTAAATATTTAAATGTTGATCAATCCAGTTCTTTCTACTTAAGGACATTATGAACGAAGATCTTTCAGTAGACTTACATTTTTATTTCTTTGGGGATAAGTCCTACCAGAAGAATTTCTGTGTTGTATGATAAGTATATGTCTAACTTGGGGGAAAATAGCCTATAAATATTTTCCAAAGTGATTTTAACCATAAAATATTCTGGAGAAAATCTTTCAACCTTAAAATAGACAAAAGAGCAAGAATGTAAGACAAACAAACCATAAGTATATTTTTACAGAGAGGAGATCATCAAAGTTAACTGTTCTATTTTAGAGGTAAGGAAATGAAAAAGCAAAAAAACACCCTGGGAGATAATATTTATAACATATACCCACATGGATGTGAAAAGGGACTTGCAACTGAATATGTAAAGATGTATACCTCAATGAGAATTAAAACAACCAATAAAAACCTAGGCTAAAGGTCTGAACAGATATTTGATCAAAGAACATGAACTGATGACAAAAAGGCACATGAATAACTGGCCAACATCATCAGTCACCAGAGGGATGCAGAAGGACATCATGAAGGGAGGTTGCAATGACATCACACTTCTGCTTGAGTGTTTAATGTCACAGGGATGGATAGTAACTGTACAGAGCAGTGGGAGCTCTCAGACACAGTGTACTGCTGTATTCATAGATCAGTACTTATTCAGCCATCATCAGAGAAGCTTCCTCCAGCGGCAGATGGAAATAAATACAGAGACTTCCAGTCAGACATTACACATGTGCAGAGAGAGAGAAAGAGAGAGAGGGACCTTGGGATACTCAGCTCTAAATGGGATGTCTTCATCAAATCCCTCCCCTCACAGCTCAGAGTACCCAGCAGAAGAGAAGGCAAAATCAAACAAACAAAAATAAAATAAAATAAAATAAAAAATCAACTGTAGGACCCAAAACAGACAGAGATCATCAGGAGAACAAGACCCTCTAAATCAACATGAGCAAAGCTCAGAGCCTGAGGCAGCAAACACAGGGCCAATACAAATCTGTACCATGTCCCCGGCATATGTATTATAGTTTTCAGGAGTATTCTTATGGAACTCCTGAGTGTGTGAACAAATGGGCCTCTAATTCTTGTGCTTCTCTTCAGGCTCTTCTCTTTCTGCTGGTTTGCCATGTCCAACTTCGATGTAATGGTTTTTGTCTTGCCTTAATATGTTCTATTTAGTTCTATGTCTTGTTGTCTGTTATCTCTTAGAAACCTGTTCTTTCAGATGATAAACAGAAAAGGAGTGGGTTTGGGTGGGGAAAGTAGAGGGAAGGGAAACCATGATCATGTTATAGTGTATGACAAAAGAATCTGGAGCTGTTCCTGTGCCACAGCTCTCCATACCCAAATTCCTCCCAGAGAGAACTGGTCTCCCAGGAGTACGGATACAGACTTGCAAGAGGGACAAGCCACAGTCAGAGACAGCAAGACCAGCTAACACCAGAGATAACCAGATGGTGAGAGGCAAGGGCAAGAACATAAGCAACAAAAACCAAGGCTATGTGGCATCATCAGAAGCTAGTTCTCCCACCACAGTGGGCCCTGGATACCCCAACACACAGAAAAAGCATGACTCTGATTTAAAATCATATCTCATGAGGATGAGAGAGGACTTTAAGAAGGACATAAATAACTCCCTTAAAGAAATACAGGAGAACACAGGTAAACAGCTAGAAGCCCTTAAAGAGGAAACACAAAAAAAATTCCTTAAAGAATTACAGAAAAACACAATCAAACAGGTAAAGGAAATGAACAAAACCATCCAGGATCTAAAAATGGAAATAGAAACAGTAAAGAAATTGCAAAGGGAGAGAACCCTGGAGACAGAAAACCAAAACCTAGGAAAGAGATCAGGAGTCATAGATGCAAGCATCACCAACAGAATACAAGAGATAGAAGAGAAACTCTCAGGGGCAGAAGATACCATAGAAAACATTGACACAACAGTCAAAGAAAATGCAAAATGCAAAAAGCTCCTAACTCAAAACATCCAGGAAATCCAGAACACAATGAGAAGAGGAAAACTAAGGATAATATGTATAGAAGAGAGTGAAGATTTCTAACTTAATGGATCAGTAAATATTGTCAACAAAATTGTCTTAGTTGGGTTTACAGCTGGGAACAGACACCATGACCAAGGCAAGCCTTATAAAGACAACACTGTAGCTGGCTTACACGTTCAGAAGTTCAGTCTATCATCATCAAGGCAGGAACATGGCAGCATCCAGGTAGGCATGGTGCAGGAGGAACTGAGAGTTCTACATCTTAATCTGAAGGCTGTTAACAGAATACTGACTTCCAGGTAGCTAGGATGAGAGTCTTAAAGCCCACACCCACAGTGACACACCTACTCCAACAAGGCCACACCTTCTAATAGTCCCTGGGTAGAGCAGTTATAAACCATCACAAAAATTATAGAAGAAAACTTCTCTAACCTAGAGAAAAGAATCTATGTTTAGTAAAAGCAGGGAGGAATGGAGGAAGGGATCATCTTACTGAATGGTTACTTAGGGAAAAAAAGGAAACTTTTCTATGGTTACGTCTTTTAGTGGTGTGTTTTCTATCCCCTCTTCTAATGTTACGGAAGTACAATTGACAAATAAAAAATATGTATGTTCAAGGTATTCAATGCCATGACTTGATAGGCAGATGCATTAGAAATGATTATAATAAACATCTATTATTAACCACACATTATTAGCATCTCCTTTTATAATATTCTTTCTTTTCACATGGCCATTTATTATTATAATACTCATAATAAAGTTCATGAATATGCAGGGAGAAAAAAATCTTAGTTTCTGACATCCTCTCAGGCTGTAGGATGATGGCTCAGAGAGCATTTGAGCTTTGCTGATCTCACCTCCCAACGAGTCTTGGTCACTCTTTCTGCTCTTGTGACTCTCCAAACCTAAGTCAGGTATTTCAGATGCACCAACAGGGGACAATCTGATTCACATTGTTCACACAGCAGAGTATGAACTTCTCACAATGTTTGGATGACTTGTGGAGAAGCTGACAAGGAGCACCGCAATCCAGTTCCTACCTTTCTCTGAGCACACTTCGCTGGAGCTGCAGCCACACCCAGCACCTCACAGCCTGCAGCAGAATATTCTCATTCTGTAGTATTAAAGATCCCAGTGTTCGCTCATGTTCTAAATTTCCTAAGTGTGTCACACGCAGTTTATAGTTTTCATATTTTCAGTGGATGCTTCCCTATACTGACAAGTCCCCCTTTTCAGAACCAGTATTGACGGGCTCTGCTTCACTGCTCACAGCTTCTAGATGTCTTTAAAATGTAGCCACATAGAGATTGGATCGGCTGGCAGAAGTGTTCATGGTACAGCCTGTACCTTCTTAGAGGCGCATATTTAATTAATTAAGAAAAAAATAGCATTCCACAGGAAAAATGGGGGAGGAGGCTGTACAAGATCAAACTTCCCGATGAACTCCTTAAGCCATTATGAATGACCCTAAACCATAAACAATGCAAAAGTTCTTGGGAAATTTTGCTTAACTGGCACTCCAATGCATATTAACTATGAAGCAAGACCCTGCCAAGAATATCAACCAGTCACTGTGAGTGAATGGGAGAAGAGAGCACAGACATGAGAAGAAAAGCATGTTTCTGTGTCAGTCTTAAGCTTCTCTGCAGTGGTGAGAGCAGCTTGCTGATTTTCACAGCCATGACATGTACAGCAGGGGATGCACACCTGGAGCACATGGTGCAGCTGTCTGTGGCTGCACCTGCAGCTCAGTCAGGTATGACTACGGCCAGCATGCGTGCTGATTTACAGAGCCTCCTAAAGCCAGAAAGAGCCAGTCGGGCAAAAGAGCCGAGCCTGGTTCCATGCTAGACCTGCTGGCTTGCTCAAAACCTCAAAGTCCTCCTTCTGGTCTACTAAAGAAGACCCTGTGGGCCTGGGATCTAAACAACAGTATGCTCTAAAAAGAAAATGCCTCGTAATTCAACCTCATGATTTGATCTAAAACACCACATATTGAAACAAACTTTGGCAGCTTTTTCCAGCTCATGCTCCTGAGATGACCAGGAAAAGTACAAACAAGAGTCAAGACCCTGGAGCATCTTTTGGTTTATCAAGGAGCCCAAGAAAAACTGCATTCACCAGTTACTACACTTGGGTAGAGGGAGCTGTGGTTTACTGGTTGTTTGGTTGATTAGCTTGTTTGTTTATGTTGTATTGGCTCCATATACAATAATAAAAATAGATTAATTTCTTTAACAAACAGAAAATAAGAAAATGAATTATTGCATAAAAGTATTTTTAGGATACTTTATTCCTCATTTGCAGAAGATCATTTTTCCTTTTGGGGGAAAAAAGCAAAAAGACTTTTGGTAGACTCTGCAGCCATCACAACAATCACTCTTCATCAGGCCCATTTTGTATTAGGAAAAGGCCCCTCCACCCGGTGTGAATCACAGTTCATTGGATCTGACACCTGCTTCTAAGATCAGCATCTGATCCAGGTCAGAGTGCTGTAAACATCACCACCCTCAACAGGAATGACTGGTTCCAGACCATGAAGATGAGCCTTATCAGCACAACAAAGACATCAAACCTCAGCCCAGAGATCTTTCTAGAATGATAAAAAAGAAACCCAAGGCACCATAACTACATGAGCAAAAAAATCTTTTCACAAGAGGGCATTGCAGAAGAACATGGGCACCAACCAGTCATGCTTGTGAATGATGTCACTGGGTAAATTTAAGTTTGTTAAGTCTGTCTCTTCCTTCCTTCCTTCCTTCCTTCCTTCCTTCCTTCCTTCCTTCCTTCCTTCCTTCCTTCCTTACTTGCTTGCTTCATTTTGCGGACTCCAATTTGAAGAGGGATCCAACCAAGCTCATAATGTGCAGATTGCTGGGCTAGTGGGCTGAGGCATGACGTCATCTAAAGACACCTCACCGTTCTTTCTAGAGGGACTGCTCTGATGGCTAATCTTCATCAGCAGTTTTATTGGCGTATTGGTCACTTTTCTATTGCTGTGATAAAACACCATCACCAAGGCTACTTATATTTAAAAGGAAATTTCTTATAGCTTCTGGTTCCAGAGGGATAAGATTTCATCATGGCAGGGAGGCTGAAAGCAGCAAAGGTGCTCGGAGCAGGAAGCTGAGAGGCCATATCCTCGTCCACAAGCATGAAGTAGAGCTAGCAATGAGGTGAGGCAGAGGCAGGCGGATTTCTGAGTTCGAGACCAGCCTGGTCTACAAAGTGAGTTCCAGGACAGCCAGGGCTACACAGAGAAACCCTGTCTCGAAAAACAAACAAACAAACAAATCCCCCAAACCTGCCTCACTCCTTCAGCAAGGCTGCACTTCCTAAATCTCCCCACACGGCATCTGGGGATAAATTTCACAAATAACACCTGAGCCTTTGGGGGACATTTCTCATTCAAACCCCCACAACTGAAATCTAGAATGACCATGGATACTTACCTGCATCAGTAACAGGGTTCCCGAAACTATTTAATAGACGAAGGAAGATCCACCCTGAATGTGGGCAACACTGCCCCCAAGACTGGGGTCCTGGGCTGAGTAAAACAGAGAAAGCAAGCTGATCCGTATCCACTTCTCTCTGTCCAGACTACAGATGTCATGTGACCAGCTGCCTCGTGTTCTGTTGCCATGGCTTTCCCAGCACAATGAACTGTATTCTCAAACTGTAAGCCAAAATAAACTCTTTCCTTAAACGGCTCTGTTCAGGTATTTTGTTATAGCAATGTGAAAAGTAATGAACACATCTGTTTTGTTTGTTTGTTTGTTTTGCTATAATCAAGCTAAAGAGTACATTTCTACAACCAGAACCCCAGGGAACTCTAGCCAGTCACTCAGTGCATCAGTAAATACTTAACGAGTCCACCGGCAGCTACCTAGTGCAGTCCACCTCCACTAGGCATGGCAGGAAAGTGAACATAAGCAAAAACACTAGCCTCTGCTTTCGATAAGCTTACCGCCTGATCAGAACAACGGGGCAGAGAATTAGAAATGCCTTGGCAGATGTGAAAAACCTTTGGTGGAAAGGTTAGTTAGCATTCCTTATGCTTTATTTGAGCCAGACGTCATAAAATTCTGTTTCCCAGGACTCCTAAGAAATAGATGGCTCAACCACTGCCTTCAGAGAGCACGGGAGTCACAGACATAAAACACCGATGCTAGAGAGGATGTGAGTGCATTGCAAAGCAGCATGCAATAGTATAATAATGCAAATGACCCTGTATTAAAGTCTTAAGAGGTAGCACCAAAATTCCTACTTTACTTTGAAAGTTCAAAGCCTCCTACACCTTGTAAGAGCCAACAACATTTACCTCAGAGATTTATGTCTTCATGCAAACATTGAATGTGGGGCTTGTGGAACTTCTCCCAACCCAGACGAGATCCCCTGACACGTCTGTCAACATTTATCATACCCTAAACTGAAAAACTTAAAAACAATATTCTATCCTACAGGGCTTCATTACTCTTACGTCCTCTCGATACACAGAATGCCCCAGTAAGACATCATAGAAAACGCAAGGACCAAAGGCCTCTAGCATCTCCTCCATCCCCTTACCTTCTCTTTGAAGTCTTTCTAAGTTTTCTGTTGATACCTGAACAAGAAAGTGTAAGGCATGAAGCAGAACACATTTCCCAGCTGTTTAAAAGTCTTACTTTTAGATGAAACTTAGATGTGTAGTTGAGTGAGTACTAACGTGTCAGCCAGCAGGACCTTAACCCTCAGACTGTGACTCTTCCCTCGGCTTAGGCTTATCCTCTGCTCAGTCAGCTAGGCTGTCCTAACTTGATTATTTCAGAGAACGACCAGTAGACAGCAGAGATAAAAATCCAAAGCAGGGAACAAAACTGTGGGAAGGTTGTGGACGCGTGGCTGAGCCAGACAGGGCAAAGAGACCTATGAAAAAGTGACGCTCGCATCTCCTCAGACAGACTGTGGGCCACATCAGAATCTCCTCCTCTGGTGTGGCAGAGGGGATGAGAAACTCTGATTGGTTAAGAGTCATCCAGGGGATTACAGGAGACCCTCCCTCCAGACCAGAAATAACTGTGCCTACTGAAGACCTTTCTCTGTGCTGCCTCAAGGGAGCTACCGTCTTAAGTCTAAATGAGAGGAATGTCGCAGCCACTGTGAGCCAAGATCACTAGGGATCAGATGACAGAATAGATGTGTTCAAGTGTGCTTGTGTGAGAAGTGACACCCAAGGCCAGATTTCACCCACCCCCACTTCTGCCCAGGCAGAGTCACCCAGAATGCCAGACCTTAACATTAAATAATTTATAAAGGCAGATGGAATATCTGTTAAGCTCTATAAAAAAAAAAAAAAAAACTGACACATTTAAGTAATCAAAACCTATTATCTGGCTGAATAATAATGTTCAAGTGACTGTTTTTAATGCAAAAATTTCTCTTTCATATTGATGATCATGAATTTCTGAGTGATCTCTTTCTAAAGTGAAGCTGATCAAAATTTTACAACCGACAAAGACGATCAGCAGCCATCATGTAACCTTAGGCTAATCAAAGGCGAAAGAGCCACACTCCACAGTCTTAAAAAACAGACACAGACCTGAAACATTTGCAAGCCAGCAGGCTCTGAAATCCTCCTTTCAGCGAGTGCCCTGTAATAGTGCCATTTTCCTGAGCCCCAGAGTGAGGAGTGGGTGGCTTGAGACCAGAGAGAGAAAAAATCTCTGAGCTCTTATGCCAGGAGTAAATTAAAGAGTATTTATAATGTCGCTCACATGGTGTCTCTGAGCACACGACCCATTTACACCACACTATGGTATATCATGCTAAATTTGCTGTGCATTTCTACAGTTCTTTTTTCTGTGTTCAACAAAATGTGTTTGAGGGCAGAGCCTGTCAACCCCACTGGCCACCTCCCAGTTCTCCCAGTTCTTTCCTCTGGGGCTAACATTCAAGCCATTTCCTGCATCCTTGCACTCTCTTGACTTACAACATTTGGTCATCCAGTTATTAGTCTCTGACCACCTGTTATGTGGGAGTATAGCATGAGGCCCTGGGCAAACTGCTGTCAACAACAGTCACCATCAAGTCTACATTCCAGTACAGAAAAGTCAGGCTAATGGTCGGTTTTTCTATTTTTTGTTTTGTTTTGTTTTGTTTTACTTTTCTTTTTTAAAGAACAAAATTGATGGAGAAATGTAATAATATCATCTCAAAAATAAAAAAAAATCTAAAAAACAAACTAAAAAGAAGAAAGCAAATTAATTAAATAACTTCACATTGTGATGGGTGCTCAGAAAAAAAAAATACATACTTTTATAGTCAGATAATAGAAAAAGGCTGCTTTTATTTCGAGGCACTGGGAAAGGGACATGTTACCACGAGACTGGAAGAGCAGGAATGATTCGGGTTTGCCATAATCTGGGAAATATGAACACAGAGTCTCAGAGACAGGATTGTTTCTATTTCATGAGAAGGAAATTAGTGACTTAAACTAAGTGCCCCAGAGGAAGAGTGGCGCAAGAAGAAGAGGCAGCACTTACTGGATCCTGGCAGCCCTGCCCACAGACCACAGGTCTCCTCTTCTGAACATTCCTCCTAATCCTTTTCATATGTTTTTTTTTTTTTTTCCTGCACTGTGCAGCCCTTAACCATTGGTGTGTGTTCTCCACATTCCAACCCCATCTCATCGTTTCCCTCTTCTCAACTTTTTCCCCCCGGGGAACCACCACCATTTGTCAATCATTTGCTGAAAAGCCCACCGTCCTTGCAAAAGGTCGATCACACATTACTTATGACCCTTGACCACACTGTCGATCGCAGAACCACGGAATTGTCAACACATAGAGTTCTCGGTGCAGCACATCTGTAGAAAGCACATGCAGATAAGAAGGGTGGTGGAGCCAACCTTGGGTAACTAGTCTGGAATCAACATGTGATCATTGTACACAAAACATGGCAGCGTAGCTAAGGATAAGATCAAACTTGACAAAACTGATCATGGAAAAGAATGAGGAGGTTTCCAGACCTGTAGCTGTATCTCTATGGCTCCTGAGTCATGGCATGGAGCGTATTGTCCCCTGTCAGCTGTCTTACTGCTACTTGCTATATAATAAAACACCATGACCAAAAGGAAAGGACTTACTTCATCTTACAGCTTTGTCATTCCTCCAAAGAACTCAGGATAGGAACCCGGAGGCATGCGCTGAAGCAGAGGTCATAGAGGGATGCTGCCTACTGGCTCCTATGGCTTGCTCAGTCGGCTTTCTTATAACACCCAGCACCACCAAACCAGGGGTGACGCCACCTACAGGGAGCAGGGCCCTCCCACATCAATCACTAATGAAGAGAATGTTCCACAGGCTTACCTACAGGCCAACCTAGTGGGGCCACTTTCTCAACTGAGAGCCCCATCTTTCAAAATAACTCTACAAGTTGGCGCAAAACAAGCTGGCAATGCATTGGACTAACTTCTTTAGAGGTCAAAAGTTACCAGGGGCTGAAAGTGCATCTTCCACAAAGTATCTATTGGGGTAAGCAGAGTTCATCTGAGAGTGAAGGAACACTATTTTTTCCTTATACACAAAAGATAAGGAGGTTTAGTCTGCATCCATGTATATTTTTATATTGAAAAGTGTTTTTAGTGATGCATCACTGTACTGGATAGCTTTGTGTCAACTTGACACAGCTGGAGTTATCACAGAGAAAGGAGCTTTAGTTGGGGAAATGCCCCCATGAGATCCAGAAGTGGGGCATTTCCTCAATTAGTGATCAAGTGGGAGAGGCCCCTTGTGGGTGGGACCATCTCTGGGCTGGTAGTCTTGGATTCTATAAGAGAGCAGGCTGAAGCAAGCCAGTAAAGAACATCCCTCCATGGCCTCTGCATCAGCTCCTGCTTTCTGACCTGCTTGAGTTCCAGTCCTGCATCCTTTGGTGATGAACAGCAGTATGGAAATGTAAGCCAAATAAACCCTTTTCCTCCCCAACTTGCTTCTTGGCCATGATGTTTGTGCAGGAATAGAAACCCTGACTAAGACAATCACCTTGTAGCCTTAGGTTTTTTTTTTTAAAGCCTACTTTAAGAAGGGTTTTCAAATGCTTTGACTGCCCCTCCGCTTCTAGCCCACCATCCAAAGGTAGAAGAGAAAAGATGGCAAATAGAACGAGGGGGTATGAACCTGTTTAGAAGTAAAGTAGTTCTTTGAGGTAATTCCAGTCTCTATCATGATCCGAGCAGCCCAGTTCAGTACCGTCAGGATACCAAGCATGAAGCAGCAGCAATGGCACAATCCAGTAGAAACAGCTAGGGCTCCACCTAATCATCATGAGTCAGCAGGAACAACCAGGACCCGTCAGGATGCCAGGAGAAGTTCTCTGCCATGCCTCTCTCAACGAAGCGAAGATCGGCAAAGACGAAGATGACAAACCAAGGAAGTCTCACATGGCTAGCTATAAACGCACACCCTCAGTGTCCACCGGGTACTATTTATACTTTCTCCAAACATCACGCGTCTTCCCACAGTCTTGCCTCAGCAAAACACCACTCCAGTCTGCATCACATGACATGTCTTATGAAACTTCTACTTCATAACCTTGTAATCATAAGTAAGTTGGAGGGTTAATAGTGGATATTTCAATTAGTTACATGCAATCGAGGGTATTAATACTTGATCCCTATTAGTCTTGAAATTGTACTTGAATTTTCAACTTCCTTCCAGATGATTCACTTGGATATGGCTCGCTATTGAAAATTCCTTAGGTCCAAATCTGAGCGCATCACTCTCCTCCACAAGCCTGGCCCTACTCGTCCTCTACTTCATGATTTGATCACACCTACCTTTAGTCACCTGTGCAGGGACTTACGAGGCAGCTTAGCCACTAGTTCTCCTGGCAAGTCCGTACTCACCTAGCAACTATTGTTGGTCTTCTGTGTTTAGAACACTCCCCGGTGGCATTGCCCCTCTCTCCATCTAGCCTTCCAGTGGGCTTTATTGCCTAGGCCTGCTTCTCTCTGTATCCCCTCTGAATGATCATGGCTGTCCGCACATGTCCTCCTTGGGTAGTCTGTTCAGGCCTCCGGACTTTGTGCCGCCATAGCCAGCCCATCTGGAAACTTAGTCAACTCTCCCTTCTGAGTTCATAGAGAAACTAAACACTTTAGTAAACTAACCATTTCAAATATTTACTGAACCAACCATTTCAAATATTTTTCTTCTCACCTAGGCTATTATGATCATCTCTGTTTGGATGCTTGCAGAAACTTTTGCTTCATATGGTTGATTTTTCTCCCCGACAGAGACAAAGCCTTATAGTTGTTATGAGGCTCATTCTTTAGAGAAACAGAACTGACTCAAACAGAACTGACTCCTCTATCTCTCAGTCTCTCTGTTTCTGTCTCTGTCTCTGTCTCTGTCTCTGTTTCTGTCTCTGTTTCTGTCTCTGTCTCTCTCTCTGTGTGTGTGTGTGTGTGTGTGTGTGTGTGTGTATTTTACACAATAGGGTCAGGATGACTGTCTGCATACTGGAAAAGTTGTGAACACTGTGGTTGTTCAGGCCATGACAGTGGATGCCTTCAAACCTGGAGATGAAGACCTTGAGGATTCCTGGAGAGTTCCTGTTCTTCAGTCCACATTGAAGGCTGAATCAACTGGAGTCTGACGTCACCAAAGGACAATAGCACCAGCACCAGCAACGAAGGCAGACCCACTCGGCAGCCAGAAGCAATGGAAGGAGGTGCTGCTTTCTTCTCGGACGACTCTATATCTATGCCATGGGTCACTTGAGAGCAGGGTGAAGCACAGTGCCCTGTCAGCAAGTCCTCCTCAGAGATGCCTAACGTGACTTGTGTTTCCTAACCCATCATCCTGGCGTAGCAAACTTTGCCACTTTTTCTCACACATCTCTCACTCTTCTCCAGCCACAATGGCCTCCCACTAGTCCAAGGAACACAACCAAGCCCGGCCTTCACTTGTGGCTTTCTCAGTGTCGCCCTGTCTCATTGGAAGACACGTCCCCTCCAGATGGACGCGATTCACTCTCTAACCACCTTCAGGGTCTGCAGGAAAGACTCCCTCTGTGATGGCGCTTCACGGAGTAAGACCCCAAAGCTTCATTCTCTCCTTGGTACGCATGGTTTCCCTTCAGCAACGCAGAAGACCTCTTACGTTATCTGTCACTTCACCAGACTATAAGCTTGGAACAGATCATTCCCTGGCAGTCATCTGTGGTCCTCCGTACTGACACAGTACCTAGTGTATATGAGCTCCTCAGTAAATGTCAGTGAATGAGTGAATCTCTAAGCCTATGCACAGCTGCTTTTCCCACCTGATTAAAAAAAAAATCTATATTTTGCTTAATTTGCTTGAATTCTCTCAGCATGGACATCATGCTAGTGCCCTCTATTATGTCTAGGTTGGGCTAATTGTTCCTCCCTTCTATCTTGTAACCCTGAAAGCATCATCATCCAGCAAGATCTGTCTATAAAATGACACAATCTAGGCCACCACTTGTACTAGATTTCAAACTCTTTATTCAACATGTGTGACGAGAAAGTGTTAAATATACAGTGCTAAGTGCTGCGAATACAGCTCTCAGGATGTTGGAGACAAACTATCTTATTCTTGGATGGACTCCCAACACTTAATGTTGCTTGGCACACCATGATTAATGAGGATCTCTATTTGGACTTTATATCTTACACTTTATGTGTAAAAAATAGTCTCTCTTAATATTATCTGTCTTTCATCATGATAAAGGGTATAAAATTTGGAGAAATTAACTCAGATTTCCTATGCAGGGCTTGTAATTCTCTCCCCAACCCAAAAGTCAAAGGTGTTGGGACATTTTCACCAACAGAGAAACAAGAGAGCCCAGAGACAATGAAGAAACAGACTGAACTTCTAGTCTGTTTACCACGAAAATCATTTTGGCTTGGGCTAAGGAGATGGCTCGGTGGTTAAAGCATTAGCATATGAGTGTTAAGGACCAGATTTCAGATTCCTAAAACTCACACAGGCAGTATGGCTGGTCTGCAATTCCAGCCTCAAAGGGTGGAGACAGGGGGCCTGCAGAGCAAGCTATAAGGCTAGCCACAGGTGTGACGTCAGAGTTCAAGTGAGAGATCCCGCCTCAATGAATACAGCAGAAGAGCAAACACAGATGATTCCCAACATCAACATTGAGCCTCTGTGAGTGCACACACAAACACCCCTATACACACAAACCCACACTTCCATACATGTATACACCCCACAGTATACATGAAAATAAATGTGTGTATACATATAAATAAATAATTAAATTAAACAAACTTGACTGATACACAAGATGACTTTGGGTTAACTTATTTTTTATTATTTTTTGGATTTTAAAATTGATATATGTTTCATATTTTGTTAAGGGCTGAATTATCTAATTATTATATCTAATAATTATCTAATTATTATCTAATAACTGTCTGTTATTAGATAATAAAATCCAGTGCTATAGATTATAATTTACAGCTTTGCCTTAATACAGACCCAGCTCCCAAATAGGACTTATTTTATTTTTATGGTCATAGAGTAGCCTCATATATTTTGTTACTAGGCAAGGATACATCAAAAATGTTTTAATTCTTTGTGCATTCATTAGTAGATTTGGTACATTCATTATTTTGAATGCATTTATTTACTTTATATCTGGACCACAGCAATCATAGCTTCCTTTCTCTCCTCCTTTCTCCTTCCATTCCCTCCCTCTCACTTCCCCTCCCCGCATCTCCCTGTCCCTTTCTCTTCAGAGAAGGGAAGCCATCCCATGGATATCAACCTGCCTTGGCATATCAAGTTGTAGGAGGGCCATGTAACTACCATTACAGTGAGGAAATGCAAGAATCCATTACCCAAAAGGTTCTTTGACCTCCTTTCCAGCCAGCCCCACCAGGCCTCCAGGCCCAGGTAACCACTTGTCTAAATAAGGCATCTCTCTTCTAGTTTTCGTAAGTGGAACCATCTAGTATATATGCTTTGCATTGTCTGATGTTCTTTAGAGTCATCTATACTGTTGCTTAACTTAGTAATTTACTTTTATTGCTAAGTATGCATTCATATCATATAATATTATATCGTGTCATTTGGATATAGCATTTTTGCTTATCCATTCATCAGCTGATGAATATTTAAGTTATTTCAATTTGGGAGGATAAACGAGGGAGTGCCGAAGAGATGCTCAGTGTGTTAAGTGGATGTTGTGCAAACATGAGGAATGGGCTCTCATGAAAGCAGATGTGACAGTGAACATCTGTAATCGCCATGAATCATGTCAGGATGGAAGGCAGAGGCAGAGAGAGAAGAGTCCCCAGAAGCTTAAAAGGCAGACAGCCCGGGGCGTCTGAAGTACTGCATAAGAGGCACTGCTCCAAACAGGGTAGGAAGTGGGGACTGACACAGAAACACACACTATCCATGCGCGCACTATACATACATACACAGACTTTGCGAAATCAATAAATAAGCCAGGGCAGCAGGGAAGATGGCTCAGTTGGTAAAATGCTTGCCTTGTAAGCTAGAGAACCTGAGTTAAATTCCCAAAACTTACAGTAAGAAGATACCCACTTACACTCCCAGGGTTGGGGAAACAAGAATAAGTGGATCCTGGGATTTCAGCCTAGTTCACTTGGAAAGCTGCAGGCTAGCTAAAAACCCTCTCTCAGAGCACAAAGCACAAAGTTGTCCTCTGGTCTTCACATGCACGCACAGACATTAAACACATACACACACACACACACACACACA
>NC_034607.1:19502259-19503905 GCF_900095145.1 Mus pahari | reverse complement strand
AGAGAGAGAGAGAGAGAGAGAGACAGAGACAGAGACAGAGACAGAGACAGAGACAGACAGAGACAGAGACAGAGACAGAGACAGAGACAGAGAGAGAATGTTGTCATAAATAACTTTGTGTGACTCTTTAGTGGATAGCCATTTTGTTTTTCTAGAATTACTACTTTAAGGTAGGACTGGTAAGACACAGGATAATATATGTTTCACTCAAGAAGAAACAGTTTCCAATGGAAACGAACCATTCTGTGTCTCAGGAAAGTCTAAGAATTCTTAATCAGCACTCCATGCTTTTTCCAATAGTAGTATTACCATACTTTTGATATATTCCCTATAGAGTTCATGGTACAGTACTGTTTTGCTAACCAAAAGTTTGGGGCATGTGTAAGCCCTCAGAGAAAAGCACAGACTGATCAACAATGTATTCTCAGACCCCCCCCCCCCCATGGAGCCCAATGGTACAGTCTGAGACAAAGGAGTCAAGGCTTTCTGAGACCTCCCCTGACAGGAGCAATGGAGCCCAGTGGATTTTAGGATGTGAGGGGAATGGGGAGCAGAAGAGAGAAGCCAGAGACTGGGCTGGACTTTGCTGCAGCACTAACACCAATACAGGAAAAGGCAACAATGGGGTTTAAGTCTCAGAGCACACCCCCGAGAAACCTCAGCTCCTTAAACCCCGCTCATCCTCAAAGACCTTAGCCATGATCCTGGAGCAATGTGAGGGTTACAGGCATTTTTCTTTAATTTGCAGGGCTTAAATCCTTAATCCATAAAGTTAATATGCCGAAGTAACAATCCACTGGGGACTAGCAGATCAAGCAACCTGTGAGTAGACTCTGGAATCAGGGGCCAGATATAATAGCACACACTGACAGTCCCAGCACTTGAAAGGCTGACAGAAGAAATTCAAGGGCTATGGGCTTGTGTGCAACATGCCTTCCCTTTCATTTTCCAGAAAAAGTTAATACTGCACCTTCCATACTTTAAATTAATGTATATAAACTCAGACCAATTGTAAAATACATTGTATAGTCTTAATAATTTTTTTCTTTTTTGGCTCAATGGCCTGATCCTCCATTCATGCACACATTTATAAAACTCATTTAAGAACTGAGTGTTGAATCTCATCTCCCAGGCCACAGGCATCGTCTGCGCAGGAACCCATCATCTATTTAAACATCATCCAGACAACTCTCTGCTGGCTCTAATAATTTTGATTCATATTTCTCAAACTTATGGTTGTTTTCATATTTCTCTTCAAGTACCTTCTTTGGCAATCTGAAGATCTACTTTTATTCCACAGCTCAGCACTGATTTCTACAAACCCTCTGACCTGGCGCAGATAGAACCAACTAATAGTAAGCATAGCTCATTCATGTGAAGACAGAGAAAACGTGACTTTCCCCTATTGAAAAATTAATAAATATTTGAAATAATAAGTTGTCACAGAGTATATAGGCTGGCAAGGTAAGTCAGCTGATAAAGGCGCTTGCTGCCAAGCCTGATGACCTAGGTTTGATCCTCAGGACTGGTGTAGTGGAAGGAGAGAACTGACTCTCCCAAATCGTCTCCTGACTTCCACATGTATGTTGTGGCACACACCTACGCCCAGCCTCAATGTGTGTGTATGTGTGTGTGTGTGTGTGTGT
>NC_034607.1:19465677-19501844 GCF_900095145.1 Mus pahari | reverse complement strand
AGCATGTTGGGATTCTCTTCTTCACAGTGTCTGGCCTCTTTATCCAAACTGTTTTAACTCCATTTGGTTATGGATGTCTTAGCTTGGCCACCATCCTATAATGTGAACTACTTATAAATACAGTAACATCCTGCTTCCTAATAATGTCATAATGTAGTTAATCATTCCAGTGCTGTTGGACAAATGGCTTCCTCACAATCAGTAACACTGTTTAGGTTCCTGTGTTATCCAAGGAACACCCACTGGTTTCACTGGGGTTGCTACAGCGCATGACTGCACTAGGATCGCTAAGTTTATTCTTGAAGACTATAACACTCTGTTGGCTTGTTTTTATTTTCATTGGCACTTAACAAAGTTCTTTCGAATTTATTTCCAATGAATTCTAAATCCCTTCATTGAACCCTCCTGACCAAAAAGGTTAAGCCAATTTTTGTTTGTGTGAAAATTATTAAACCCATTATTAACAGGTTAAAAAATGTGCTCTGGGAAAATGGTCAGGAGCATCAAATGACTCCACTATAAATGTGACACTCAAATAAAAAAAAAAACATAGAAAGATAACCGTGCTACAGACAGAACAACTGAACTATTATTTAAAAGAATAAAGAGTGCAGGCTGGTGGGATGGCTCAGCTGGCAAAAGCCCTTGCTTGCCACCTTGTTTGACAGCCCTACTTGAGCTTTAGGACCCATATGATGGAAGAAGGGACCCAACTCTTACGGTCACAGCATGCCATGGCTCTCACACATGAGCACACACACAAAAATAAATAAGTAAAGACACAAAAAGAAAAATTTTAATTCAATAAAACATGATGCCAGTGAAAATGATACCAAAATGAGCCAGGAGTTGAGATATGCTAGAATTCCAATCAGCCCTTAAAGCTCACACATGTTGCCTTCTGGTCAGATCTGTCACAGTAAATCAGATGTAGGTCATCACCCATAATGGTTATCAAGAGTCGAGTGCTGATTTCTCAAAGCTTGTGAAATAAGATCACCTCTCCTTACTTGCTCATTTTAATTAGACTACATCATTTCTTACCACTTCACGTATTTACCAAGCCCTTTGGTCACCCAGGAGAACATGGCAATGAGCCAGTTGGCTTTATACCTACTAAAAATGGCACCTGGAAAGTTAAGCCAATTTTTGTTTTTGAGAAAATTATTAACCCACCATAAATAGTTTTAAAAAACAAAAGGCAAAAACAAACAAACAAACAAACAAAAAGTTCTCTGAGCAAAAATGTCCAGGAGCTGTGCATGAGATGGAGATGTCAGGTTGGTCAGCACTGGGACCAAGCTAAACACTTTCATAGGCAAAGTTCAGGCTTCAGTCTCCACTAGGAAAAATGGGAGGGGAAGGAAGAAAGAACGAGGGAGGGAGGGAGGGAGGGAGGGAGGGAAGGAGGGAGGGAAATATGTAGATGAGTTACAAGGAAGTAAATCCCTCCTGTCCTCCCTCCCTTAGTGAGGCTGATCTGCAGGAGCGGGCATCACGTGGCTTGTATGAGCCAATGAAACACTAGGGTTGTCTCCAACTTGTGGGTTGGATGGCCACTTAGACTTAGCCGCACTTCTCCTGTGCTGTGATTACAGCTGCTTTGATCCATTGCATCATGGCTCAGTGATGAGCAACGGAGCCCCGTTGCCAATTCCCACTGCCTCTGTGTCCTTGCAAAGGTAAACTTTTTCTCTTTTAAACCTGTTGAGACTTCAGAACTGTTCGATACAGTCTGGAGTTTACAAGCATGACTGTACCGGCTCACCTCTTATCGTGCATATATCTTGATAAAAGTGTGATTATAAAGTAGATAACCCTACGGTTTATAAAGCGCTTTGTATTGCATAAGCACACACTATTCGGGAGCTAGGAAAGAATCGTCTCAGCAGCTTTTTAATTCAAAGCTGCCTGAAGTGCGTGACATTGCCTTCATCTTAGCTGGTTTGGCTGTAGCGGGTGTGGATCCAGCTCTGCAGATGCAAGCTCTGCCCCGTCCTCCTCTCTGCTTTTCGACTTGCTCCATCCTGTTCAGATCTGCTGCTGTCTCACCTGCCACCCTTCCAGAAGAAAAATCCAAGTTTCCAGAGTCTCGCGAGGATGATCTCCATCCTTGACCACTTTGCAACCTTCAACATCCGGTATATCACTTTGGCCTTGGGGATGCCTACACACACTTCCTGTGTCACTGGGTCTCACGCTCTATCTCTAGAGTGGAGTTGAGGGTATCTCTGTTTCAAAGCATGTGATGTGAATGAAAAATAGGGTTTTTATAAAAGGATTAAGAATTTGTGTCAAAAAAAAATCAATATTCACTAGAGCCCTGTGTGCTTTCCTGGTGTCCTTTGCCCTGGCAATCTCATTCATTCACAGATTTTTTTTTCAATGCCCTTACAAGATATACACACATAGGATCAAATTACAGGAGGGGTTCGGGAGGGGGGGTGCCATTTGATTTTCTAATAGTAGTTCACCTTAGACTTTTCATGTCAGCCCATATAAATCTACCTTCTGCTTTTTTTAATAACCTCATTATAAATGTGCACTATAATCCATTCGTCTAATCTCTTTATGAACAGTTTGGAGGTTTTAGATGGTGGTATAATATAAATGATACTTTACTGAGAGTGTTTGTACTTAAATATGGATTCGTTTGTACAAATTTGTCTCTAGATTAAAACCCCTTACTGGATGAGTTACTTCTTTTTTTTTTTTCTTTGCTGTGATAAAGATACTTGGCAGAAACAACCAGAGAAATGAGATGCTTATTTTAGCTCATGGTCTTGGGGAATCCGACCTGTCATGGCAGAGAAAGCAGTTCAGGCTGCGGTGACCAGGGATTGCAGATGCTGTTTATCACGCCTTGTCAGATCAGAAAGCACATCTGGGCTGCAATCAGAGATAAACACCCCCCTTCCATAATCTACCCCATCAGTGAGGTCCACTACCTAGGCCTCCTCCCCAGAGCTTCTGCGAGGCTCCTGAAGCATCAACAACAGCTGAGAACCAGTGTCCTCGCTCAGAACCCGTGGTACTTCACACACAACCCTTAACACTGAGTATATGTGCTTCCAGAATAATAATTTTTATCTTAGGTTCTTTACTGCTGGGGAAAAAAAGCACCATGACCATGACCACTTACAGAAGGAAGGGTTTGTTGGGGGCTATGGTTACAGAGGGATAAGAGTACATCACTGTCACAGTGACAAGGTGTGGCCACAGAGACCTCACACCGTGACCTACAAGCATGAAGGACAGAGCAAGTTGTGGCTCTTCCTGCTCTAGTGGCTTCTAGGTCCGTTGGTCCATGCTGGCAAAGGAAGCAGAGACGACAGACTGGGGTTGAGTATGGACAGTAAATAAGATAAGGAGGAGATCTAATGCCCTCCTAGCCTTCAAGGGCACCAACTATGGAGGCAATACACATACATATAAGTAGACAAAACACTACACGCATTTTTTTAAAAAAAGTAAATCTTTTTAAACACTGTTGTTTGAATTGCCCTCTTCAATTTTAATTTTACCAAAATCTCACAAAATTTGGTAAATGAATTTCTGCTTAGGCTTAGGACAGAATTCCAAGAATTCACAAAACGGCCCTAAATCCATTTCTTGTGATTTATGCATTTCTTGTGATATGGACTTCTCAGCACTACAGATGAGAAAACCAAAATATTGACCAATCTCAACAAACACTGAAGAATCTCTCTGTCTAGTAGCAAATATTCAGTAAGATTTAATTCTTCAAGTAAAAATTAACAATAATACTTATCTTCTGACTGTAAATTTTCTTTCCTCTTCAATGAATGGTAAAAGTATATTTACACACAAGAATTGTTTTAAAACAATTTTCTTTATGGTTTATTATCAGTAAATGTTTGACTTGTATTCTTCTTTCATGTTCTTGCATGTGAAATATTCAAGTCATGTAAAAGTGTCTTGAATATTGTTAATCCCACCAGGAGAGAAAAAGATCACAACTACGATTTTTAACCAAGTTTGAAGCAAACTTTATTAATTGCTAGTCAGGAAGATGGGCACTAGCCTAGTCCATACCTGGGATTCCCTGAGAATGACCATGAGTTACATTAGTTAGGTGCTTATAAAGGCAAAAACTGCAAGGCTACATATTTCCTGCCTTTGTTCAATCCAGGGCAAGCATACATTCTAACATGCTAGGTATGTATGTGTACCTCCTGTGTACATCCTGCCTATGTGTGATCAAGAATATCCTGTGTAGTTGGGGCAACCAATCTTGTATACAGAAGCGAAAACATGTGGCTTGTTATCTTACATGAACAGTGATCCCCAGCATTCTGAGAAGTCATCTGTCCTTGGGCAAGTGACATTTTTGTTTTATAGGTCTCTTAAGCACAGTAGTTTAAACTTAAAACATTACTTTAGCTTCACAGTATAAAAAGTTGTGAATAGAGAGTTTCAGAAGCCCTGGACTAAGGAGTTAGGCTTCCTAAGTCATGAGACTGCAGGCAAAGCTCTGTACATTTACAAATCAGGAAGAATCGTGGTTGCCCTTTGTCTAAGGAGACTGTGTCCCAAGAGTTGGCAAAGCTGGTTTCTGAGGCCGAGAAAGGGAAGCAGTGGGCAGGACATCCATTGGCTACTGGCATCAGTGTCCAAGGACCATATTGGTGGCCCTTTCTAGAACTCTGGCATGTGTGCTGTCACCTGTGATATGAGGGAACCAAGACCGAGGAGCTTCCCCCAGCACTTGGCCCAGTACTCACTTGACTGACTTTGGTAAGGCTGTTTGCGTGACTCGGGCGTACAAGCTCCAAAGGAGACAGGGAGGAGGCAGAGGACAGTAGCCAGTGGAGCTTAATGTGAACTAAGACCTAGAAACAATAACTCATGACAGAATGACTTAAAGGCTATGGCTAGAGATATGGCATAGGAGTACGAGCTCTCAGCACTGGTGGCAACCAACAAGAGTTTGATACCCAACACCCAGCTCCCAGCCTCCCAGCTCCCAGCTCTGGCAGCTCCAAACTGCAGTTCCAGGAGCTCTTTTATTCCTCATCTGGCTTCTCAGGCACGTATACACATGTGCACATGTCCTCACACAGACACATAATAAAAAGAAAAAAAATACATCTAAACAAATGGAAATATCCGGTCCATCATTCCATGCTTAGTTCTACTTACTACTTATAAATGACTCTCTTTTTGTTATGGAGTTCATTCAAAACTATGCTAAGAGAGATCTCTTTCAGTTTTATACTTCAATAAAAATATGTTTGTGGGGCTGGTGAGATGGCTCAGTGGGTAAGAGCACCTGACTGCTCTTCTGAAGGTCCGGAGTTCAAATCCCAGCAACGACATGGTGGCTCATAACCATCCGTAACAAGATCTGATGCCCTCTTCTGGAGTGTTTGAAGACAGCTACAGTGTACTTACATATAATACATAAATAAATCTTTAAAAAAATATGTTTGTATAAATTTGAGAATGGTACTAGATGTTTAGGCAGAAAGAACTTCTGTAATGTATAGATAAACTAGCAATGATTGATAATATTAATTGAATTAAGCATTTTTTTTTAGTATTTTTAATGGACATGGCCATGTAAGATTTTCTTTTTTAAATAATAGGTCAAAGAGCTAGTCCAATGGTGAAGAGCATTTACTGCTCTTGCAGAAGACCCAAATTTGATTCCCAGCACCCATGTTGGGTTGCTTATAGCCCCATGTAACTTCAGATCTAGGAGATCTGATGGCCCTCTTCTGGCCTCCACAATCACTTACCTACATTTGGTGCACATATAAACATGTAGGTGCGAGTGCACACATACACGCACACACACACACACATACACATACACATACACAAATACACAGAAATAAAAGTAAATAAAATCTTTTTATTAATTTTAAAGAATATTTTAAGACAATAAAATCCAGTGGTAGCAACATGATTGAGTTTTGCTTACCCATAGTTCATTCAGAACTGGCTCATGTCTCTCCTGAGGAGATCATCGAACACAGCAGTTTGGGTTGTCAAAGTGGCACCTTTATGCCAAGAATTAATGAGCGTTCTTGAGATTGGACAGGTGTCTGATGGGAAAGTTCAAGCTTCATTCTCCTAGGGCCAAGGAAACCCACAAATGAAAATCCCAGTGATCTTGTCAAGCAAGTCAGAGCACTATCAGGAGGGGCAGTTTTCCCTGTCTGTCATCAGCCAATATTAATCTGAGTTAGAGAAGACAGACCTGAGAAATTCAGAGACTAAACCGTGCTCCCGCAGTTCCCATGAGACTGCAACTGTAGAAGAATCCATTCACTACTGGCAAAGCCAGGAGGAAATACGTTCCATTTTGTTGGTGGTGGGGTTTCCGGTGTGGGGTTTGTTTCTTTCTTTTCTGGGTTTGGGTTTTGTTTTGTTTTTGCAAAATTTGCAAAAGCAATAACCTTAAATCAGCTCTCCTGATCTACCACAGGCTCTGTGTAATTGTTCCCAGTAGGTCTACCACAGGCTCTGGGTAATTGCTCCCAGTAGGTCCCTTCAGTGAGTCAGTTTCTTTTTTTTTGTTTTCTTCAAAAGTAGTTTCTTTTGACATTTTTTAAATGCAGTCTTTCTGTTTGCTAAAAATAGCAGAAATTGCCTATTCCAAAAAACGTCAACACTGTTGGGGGTTCTGATTCTCCAGGACTCAAGTCACCACCCTTCTGACACAGCAGACACATGGTGACTGAATTGAGAATTTCTTAAATAAAACAGGTCAAATTGATACAAACTTGGAGATTTAATTAATCCTTATATCTTTTTTGGGGTTCTCATTGCTGTGAAGAGACACCGGGGCCAAGGCAAATCTTATAAAGGACAACATTTAATTGGGGCTGGCTTACAAGTTCAGAGGTTTAGTCCATTATCAAGGTGGGAGCATGGCAGCCTCCAGGCAGGCACAGCACAAAAGGAGGTGAGAGTTCTTCATCTTTAGTAGTAGAAGTAGTAGTAGTAGTAGTAGTAGTAGTTGTTGTTGTTGTTGTATTTATTTATATCCCAAATACTGTCCCCCCTCCCAGCCCCCTCAAAGAGTTCCTCCCCCATCCCCTGTCTCCTTCTCCTTGGAGAGGCAACCTCCAAACCCCCCACACTGGTACATCAGGTTTCTGTAGAATTAGGCACATCCTTTCCTACTGAGAACAGACATAGTAGCCCTCTGCTACATATGTGTCAGGGGCGTTGGACCAGTCCTTGTGTACTTTTTGGTTGATGGCTCAGTGTCTGTCTGGGAAGTTCCCAGGGCTTTAGGTTAGTTGATACTGTTGGTCTTCCTGTGGGGTTGCCATCTCCCTGAGAGCCTTCAATCCTTACCCTAACTCTTTCATAGGGCTCTCTACCAATGTTTGTAGTTATCTACATCTGTTTCAGTCAGCTGCTGAATAGAGCACCTCAGAGGGCTGCTAGGCTAGGCTCCTGTCTACAAGCACAAAACAGCATCACTAATAGGATCAGAAATTGGTGCATGTCCATGGGATGGGACTCAAAATGCGCCAATAACTGAAGATTCCTTTAGGCTCTGCTTCATCTTTGTCCCTGTCTTTCTTTTAGACCGGACTAATTTTGGGTCAAAAGTTTTGTATATGGGTTGGCATTCCCACTCTTCTACTGGGAGTCCTGTCTGGCTATTGGATTCATATGGCTTCAGGTTCCATATCCCCACTGTTGAGCATTTCAGCTATGTTGCCTGCATTGATGCCCAGGTCTCTGGGACTTCCTGGGTGATACCCCAAAACCCCCACTCCTCCCAATCCCCAAACTCAGCGGCTGCATATTTCCAAACATTTTCCTGGTCCTCTGGGCCTCTCTCCTGTCCCTCCCTATGCCTAATCCTGCTCACCTATTCCCCTTGCCCTTCCCTCTCCCACCCAGGTCCCTCCCTCCATCTGCCTCCCATGACTATTTTGTTCTCCCTTCTAAGTGGGATTCAAGCATCCTCACTTGGGCCTTATAAATGTATGTAAGCCCTATTCCTTGGAGAATTATTTATATAATTTTCCATCTACCAATATCAAATTATCTTATTCTGGGTCTTACTTAACTATAAGTTCCTAGTTTCAAATCTTTAGATAGCAATATGTATCCTGAAGTTACTTCACAAAGCAGAAAGGTGGCAAGAGGCCACAGCTGGAATCTGGAATTGAGGGACAAAAGAAAGGATAATAGCAAGATACAAATGATCTGATCAAAAAAATAGGAGAAGGGGGCTCTGATGGCTATTCTCCGATGGCAATTTGACTATATCTGGAATGAACTACAATCCAAAAATGAAGGACTCACCTGTGACCTGGATCTTAAGAGCAGGAAGGCAACATGCCTTTGATCTGGATCTTGAGGCTAGAAGACACAAGCTTTTGATCCAGATCTTGATGTGGGATGACATACACTCTTAATCCATAGAGATACATACCTTTAATCCAGGTCTCAATGCATACCTTCAAACTGGGCCACACCTTCTGCTGGGGGCCTACATAAGGACAAGGGAATAAGGAAGAGCTTGTTTGCTCTTCGCCTGCCCACAGTCACTTTGCCAGCACATCCACTGAAGCCTGCTTCTTCAGGATTCCAGTTGATACAGAAGACCAGCTGAAACACCCAACCTCGTGGGACTGAGCAACTACTAGATTCTTGGGCTTTCCATTCACAGCTGGCACAGATGGACTGCTGACTGACTACCAGAGCCTGGGACTTAAGGAGGTGAACTATAAACTTCGTGGGTGTTCACTGAGTATAAGAACTCTGATTTGAACCTAACGTGGTTTAAGTTGAATCTCACATTAGCTGTACCATTTCTCGGCATAGTCTTGTTTACCAACTTGATCTTTTAGCAACTGTGCTACTTGTCATCTTGATACTTGCATCCCAAGATTATCTATAAGTACACCTTGTTATTCTCCTTTTCCTCATGTTAAAAATTTAAAGTTAAATATCCCTAATTTTATTTTTGATAAGGGTAGAATAATGAGTTTGTTCATAAATGTCTACTCATTCAATTCTTAAAATTGAAGTTCTAAGTTTGGTATGAAATTTGGTATTTTATTAATATTTCTATTTGTAAATACTAAATATGGCCTACCTTATAATAAAAAAAAAATGTTATTCTTAAAAAAAGAAGTTCATGGGCTAGAGAGATGGCTCAGTGGTTAAGAGCACTGACTGCTCTTCCAGAGGTCCTGAGTTCAATTCCCAGCAACCACTTGGTGGTTCACAACCATCTGTAATGGGACTCTTCTGGTGTGGCTAAAGACAGCTAAAGGGGACCCATAGACACAAAATAAATAAATAAATCTAAAAATCAGAAGAAGTTCAAGTTGAGATGAGCTACTGGTATATTTAATTGTCATACATCTATGCAACAAACAGGAAGACCCTTTGTGATTGCTGAAATATTGTTTATTTTATTCTGATCTTTAAAAGTCTAATGCAAGCCAGACATGTTCATGTAGATACCTAGATTCCCTGTACTCCTGAGGCCAAAGGATCAAGAGCTCTTTATCAAGGTTGAAGATATGGCTCAGCAGGTAAAAGCACCTAGCATGCAAACCTGCTGACCCCAATTCAATCCCAGAACCGATGATGATGGAAGAAAAGAATGGACTCCTGAAGGTGGTCTTCTGATCTCTAAACACATGCCATGGCACATGTACACGTATAATAATAACTTTATTTTAAAAAAAAAGTTCTAGACCAGCCTGAAAACATAGTAAAATCACATTCCAAATCAAAAGAAACACAATGAAGGTGGAGGGATAGCCCCTTATTATCCTAGCTGAAGCAGAAGCATCATAAGTTTAAGGACATCCTGAACTACAATGTAAAACCCAACCTCAAGAAGAAAAGAAAAAACAAACCAAAACAAATAACCCACTCCCTACCTATACCTCATAAAGGGAAGGTCACGCCAGAGAAGCTAGTGCTGCTTCCAGCTTTAAAAAAAGAGAGAGAGAGAAAATAGGAACCAGTTTATTCTTCCATCTTAACCAATAAGACCATGGATTCTCAGATAATGAAGGATGCTGGTGGTCTCTGAGACAGGAGAAACAGATAAAACAGGCCCATGGCTGCCTTCCTTACTGCCCCAGGGGAGTTTCCAGAGCACTGCACAGGAGGAGGACTCGGGTAGAGCATGGAGCACCCTAGCAGAATTCCAGAGTGAAGGAACTGAGTTGAGGGTGGGAGATCTCACAAATACTCGAGTGTTTGCCCAGAGAGACCGCTAGACCTATGTGCCAGGTCCCTGGAGGGCTCAGCGGAACACACACCAGCACATTCCCATAAGCAAGGGCCAGATAAAGAACTACCCAGAAGGAGAAATAGCCATGCCCAGCCAACAGTCGGGGAGGAATGCCGGGGGTGCAACACAGACTGTGAAGCCTCACAATACACAGTGCACGGGGTAGGATACTTACAAAACGATCGCTTCTGCTGTGGAATAATTAGCCCGTGACTAACAACACTCCAGTCTGCCTAGCGATTTTTTTAAAAGCAAGACCAGCAAGAGCCATGCTGATTCCGAGTAACTTCACTGTGCCCAGAACAAAGCTCAACAATATTTATAGGAATACAAAAAAATCTCAGCATCCTACAAGGTATAATTTACAATATCTGGCACCCAATCAAAATTTCCCAGACACACAAAGACACAGGAAAATATTATCCATAATGAGAAGATAAATCAATCAATTGGATCTGATTAAGAACTAACCACAGATGTTATAGTTAGCAGAGAAGGATATTAAACTGGTTATTATAACTATATTCCATATGTTCAAAAAGTTGGGCAAAAAACAAGAGAAGTGAAAAACAGAACCAAATAGACCTTGTGGTTATTAAAACCCAAATATGTGTGATGAGAAATGGAGTTTCTGGGATTAGCAGATTAGACATTACAAAAGAAAAGATTAGTGAACTCGAAGGCACAGCGACAGAGACAACCCAAAATGAAACATAGAAGATGGAGCATTATAATGTGATACGGGGGCCGAAGAAATGACTCTGAGGGTCAAGTATTTACATAAGCATAGAGATCTGAGTGCCAGTCTCAGATCTCACGTGAAGGAGTAGGGCATGGTAGTGGCTTGTGCTTAGAATGCCACTGCTAGAGGGTAAAGATGGGCAGATCCCCCCGGGGGGTCACTGAACAGATAGTCTTTAATAATAATAATAATAATAATAATAATAATAATAATAATAATAATAATAAAGAAACTATGAAGAAAGACATCTTCCACATGCAACTGTATAGGTAATCACACCCAGACATAGGTACACAGAGGCATAGACCACATCCACACACATGCATACATAAATGCAAAAGAATTAAAACCAAGTAAAGATGCTTTATACATATGAAAGCTTATGTAATTTATTAACTTTATATGTAATTACATACATATAATAAGTTTATATAGTTCCTTAATCCTTTAAGAAGGATATTGCACTACAATCCACAGACCCAAAGAGGCTAAGCAACAAAGAAGGTCTTAGGGGGGAATACATGGATGTCCCAAGGAAGGGAAAATAGAATAGATTTTACAGGTGGACACTTAGTGAAGGTGGGTATGGGAACAGGAGGGATAAGGGTATGGAGGGAGAGAGAACAGGGAGAGACAACTGGAATTGGTGGGTATTTGGGGAACAATGTGGAAACCTACTGCAGTAGGAACTTCCAGGAACCTATGTAAGTGACTGACCCTAGCAAGGGCTCCAAGTATTGGAGAATACAGAGCCTGTACCATCCATCTTCTTTAATCAGGCAAGGCCTGATTTTATGACTGGTTTGGTGTCCCAGTGTACTGATGATATACTATGATATTAATAGTCCAATAGTCATCAGAGGCTTTCTAGGCAGCTGATGGGAACGAATGCAGAGACCCACTGCCAAACATTTGGAAGAGCTCAAGGAACCCCAGGCAAGAGGGGAAGGAACGATTGTAGAAGCCAGAGGGGTTGAGGACACCAGGAGAATCAGCTAAGCAGGGCTCATAGAGACTGAAGTGGCAACCACGCAGCCCACAGGGTCTGCACTAGGTCCTTTACATATATGTTGTGTTTGTTTAGCTTGGGGGTTTTGTGGCACTTCTAACAGTAGGAGTGGGGGTGTCTCTGACTCTTTGCCTGTTCTGGGACCCTTTTCCTCCTACTGGGTTACAACACCCAGCCTTGATATGATTTGTGCCTAGTCTTACTGCATCTTCTTATGGCGAATTTGGTTGATAGCTCTCAGAGGCCTGCTTTTTTCTGAAATAAAATAAAATAATAAAATAAAACAGAAGATCAGTGAATCTGGGAGAAATGGGAGGGGGAACTGAGAGGAGTAGAAGGAGTGAAGCCTATGGTGAGAAACATAAATAAAAAGAAAATGTTTTTAAAAGAAGAATAATGATAGGCTTCTAACGAGACTGATTAGAGTGGAGAAAGATAAAAATATTAATATCAGAGATAAAAGATATGATGTCAGCATAGATTTTGCAATATCAAAAAGGTACAAGAGACTATTAGGTATCAAACTCTTATACTAACAAACTATAAAATTTGAGTATAGTGGGAAATTCCTTAAAAGATACCAAGTGGCAAAGCCGCTCAAGTAAAATAGGAGGCAACCTTCTAGCTATAAGAGCAATTAAATTAATGTTTCTAAAACATGCCACAGGTAACTGCTAAAACATAGGCATGGAAAAATAATGCCAACCTGACATAGACCCTTCCAGGCAAATGAGAAGAAAGGAATGTTTCTACAACAATGAGACACAATCGCCGTCGTAGATGAATCTGTTTGTGATGCATAGATGATATGATGGAGATGATATAATTAGACTTCAGACCAATACACGACAGTCAACCCAACACTGTGTGTGAAAAGAAAACATGCTGTGCCTTGTTGTATATGGCGACTCAACAGAAACAAATGCACTGACAAGCTTTAAGCTAATAACAAAAGAAAAAAAGCCAGAGAAAGATGAACTATTGGAGCATCTAAATAAACACAGAAAAAAAAAAAGATTGACAAATTTTAACCTGCACCTTGACTTTTCCTAAACTCTTAGGAATCTAGGGTAAGAAATAAAAAGGAACTTTCTCAACTTAATAAATGGCACCTATAAACAAAGGAACATTCCGCTAACTTTAAGTCCAGCTTTCATGAAAACAGGAACAAAGCAAGATGACTGTACCCTTCACCTCTTCAACATCAATTGGAATGTGCAGTCTGTAATAAAGCAAGAAAACAAATACAGAAGAATTCAATTTGGATGTGGAACTAGGCTATTCAGGGGGACCCTATATCAATAGCAAACCAGAATCCAAGCATCCAGATTGGAAATACAGAATCAATCAGAAGTTCATTGGGCCTTGGTGTCTATCTTCCATAGATGTCAATAGACATGTAAGCATAAGATAAGTATAGCCCCAGATTGCAGGATAAAATGACTATTGTCCAACAACATGTTATATTTCTATGTATTAGCCACAAACCATGAGAAACTAAAAATTTGAGAATAATATCATTTTTTTAAAAAACTAACAAAATCAAATAATTAGGAGTAGATTTGACAAAAGACATAAAAGCTCTGGTCACTGACACCCACCCGATGTTACAGGGGGCAATTAAGAAAAATCTAGGCAACAGTGGCATGTTCTTTATTCATTGGCAAGAAAACTCAATAATCCTAAGAAAGTCATTCTACCCAAACCAGTCCAGAGGCTTAAAACAATCCCAATTAAAATCTTATGAGTTTTTTTTATAGAAATTAACGAACTGATTCTAAAATTGATATAAAAATTTGAAGGACCTAGAATAGCCAAAACAACTTTGAGAAAGGATGAGCATATTTTGAGAACTCGGGCTTATTATGAAGCTACAGTCATCCAGACAGTATGGTGGTGATGTAGAGACAGGCAGATACACGAATGGAACAGAAGAGGGTCCATAAATAGACCCGCACACACAGAGACAAATGACTTTGACAAAGATTCAAAGGAAATTCAGTAGAAAAAAGATTAGTCTTTTCAACAAATGGTGCTGGAATAATTGGATATATACATATGCAAGAAAAAAATAAACTTTGATCCGTATCTCACACCATAAAATTAACTCAGCATGAGTCATTGACCTAAATGTGAAACTTTCAGGAGAAAACTTGTGCAAGTTTGATTAGGTGAAGCTTCCTCAGACGCCATCCAAAATTGCAGTCTGTAACAGGAAACACTGATACATCCGATAGCCCAAAAATGTTGAAACTTCTGCTTTTTGAACTAGACGGTTGGGGAATGAAAATAAGAGCTACAGACTGGGAGTAAATATTTTCAAATTGTATATTTGATTAAGGATTTGTATCCAAACATTTTTTTTTTAAATATATAAAACTCCAGAGAGGAAACAAGGAAACAGACTTGAGCCGACTTCTTATCAGAGAAGTATGGGGATGACCCAAACACATGGCAAGACCCACGGTGGCATTCCCTTAAAGGCACAGTGAGAAGGCCTCGCAGGCCTCCAGGCTGGCCCCTGTAGGCTTATAGCAAAGCAAGGATCTAACACAAACAGAACACCCGCTGCCTATAGGAGCATCAAGTAGTTCAACTGCTTTGCAAAAACAATTGATACTCTTTGAAAGCATGAAACTTACATTCACGTGTAATCCAAGAGATCAACTTCCAGGGACTCTGGTCCCCAAATTAATCTGTCAACGCAAACACTGATACGTCGTGGACATAGTAAGAAACACGTGTGAGACATCTCTAATGATAAACACATAAGTAAGCACGATCTACACGGGAACGGAGATAAAAGCACTGCCTTTTGCAACACAGTGAACAGTACTTAGCAACACAAAAAGATGAACCATCAAGATAATGGGTATTATAGGTAAGATCACAGTAATGATGACTAGAATCCACTTCATAAGTATCTCAGAAATAAAAATTAGCTGGTTATCACTGATAGCAGATCAGTTGTTCACTGTGGATGGGATGGGACCCAGAGAACAAGGTGGAGAGTTCAAATGGCTGTTTTCACTATCTCCATTATGTGAACATTCATTCCATTGGAATAACTTACTAGATTCAGGCCAAGGATTTTTCTTGATAGCAGAGCACTCGTTCAGCACACCCAAAGTCTGAGGTTCTATCCCAAGGTCAGACAGCTGATCAAGCTGTATAATTTGCATATGCTTTATTTGGTGTAATTTATATATCCTTTATTTGGGATTGGAAGCATAGTTCAGCCATTAAGGTAACTGGCTGCTCTTCTATGGAACCAATTCCCAGCACCCACATGGAAGCTCACAGTGGTCTTTACCTCCAGTTTTAGGGAATCCAGTCCCTTCTTCTGGCCCCCATAGGTGGCAGGGCACACATGGGATGCACAGACATACATGCAGGCAAAACACACATATTCATACAGTAAATAAATACATATGCATTACTGATGCTGTGTGAAGTATCTCCCAACTCACTGAAACATAATTTTAAATATGAAATCCATGGGCGTGGTCCATAATATAAGTTGGTACCCAAGGCACTTCCCCAAAGCTCATTCTGCAACTCTGAGATGTGATGGTCTCCTTTCTCCTTTTCAGCTCAACGGACTCACCTTCTCACCTGAAACTTGAATAGATGGATGCCACACCTATGTATTTGGCTCCTGAATTTTCACTTGAGGGTCCTCTGTAAGAACTGCAAAATTAGAAACATAATTCCAGATGTGAAAATAATGATTCTTTTAGAAAAAAGAAACAATAAAATCCTTTAAATGCTAAGAAACTAAGGTACAGGCTGGAGAGATGGTTCAGTGGTTAGGAATTACTGCTCTTGCAGAGGACTCCAGTTCCCAGCATGCACTTCGGATGACTCACAAACACCTGTAACTCAGGCTTCAGGGGATCCTACACCCTGCAGAGGTACTGCACCCATATGCAGAAACCACCCCACCACACACACACACACACACATACACACACGCACGCACATGCACACGTGCGTACACATACACACTCATAACTAAAATAAAAGTAAAATCTTTTTTAAAAAAGCTAATGTGAAGCACAAAATAGCATAAAATTAGAAATAAAATAAAATTCCATTCACTAGCCATTTGCAACAGCTCACATTGTTATATCTTTACTGAAGTATGACTGGCGACACATGGAACTGCCTAGAACTGATGCCTGTACTGTTACATGTTAGGAGCTACACATACAACCTTGGCACCATTACTAAATCAAGGTACTGACTACATCTGTCCCCTCCAAAGTCAGAGTCTTTGTTTCCTTTTTCCTATCTGTGTTTGCAGGTAAGTTAATGACACCCAAACAAACAGAAGAAAAAGAGCCAAGAATTCGTTTGTTTGTTTGGTTTTGTTTTATCATTATTTAGTAGTAGTAGTAGTAGTATTGATAGTGTCTGCTTGCTTTTGAAAGATAGAGAGAAAGAAAGAGGATGGATCTGAATGGGAGAGAAGATAAGAAGAATCTAATAGCTGGTGGAGAGAAAACCATAATCATAATGTATTACATGAAAAAAAATCTATTTTCATTAAAAGAAAAAAGTTATTCAAGAGAGAATAAAGAACATTAACATAAAGTGTTCAGTCTGAATGATGTCTTATCATAGTGCACACTCTTGCCTCTGTGCCATAAGGTGGGTCTCCTGTGGAAACTTACTGGTTTGTTTACTGAGACAAAGTCTTGCTATGGAACTCTGGCTAGCCTGGAGCCTGGCCTGACTTACAAAGATCTGCCTGCATCTGCATCCCAAGTGCTGCGATTGAAAGCGTGTATCAACAGGCTCGACCTTATGACTGCAAGAAGGACAATAGTGTCATCAAAGGATAGCTAAAGGGGAAATGGAAGTTAGGAACAATCTATACAACATAGCCATTGTGCCGATTCTTTGATAATTATATTACAACAATTCTATGATACTTTACATAAAGAAGGAAAATATATAATTCCATTCCCCCTACACACATACATATTTCATTCATAATTATATATGTGTAAACATTTATTTTGCTACCGACTGGAACAACTTTTCTAGCTCACTTTAAATTAATAATAACTGGTAATTTTATTTTTGTCTTCTCTTAGTGTGCATTTGGGAAGGTCTTCAGTATAGGTGTGTAGTAAGTACGTGTGTGTATTTGTGCATGGGGAAGCTAGGGCTGATGGAAAATGTATTTCTTGAATCATTTTCCACCTTTTAAAATATTTATAAACATTTAGGTTTTTTTTTATTATCTATTGCCCTCTTTAAAAGAATTTTTTTGAGCAGGATGTGGTGGTGCATTCCTTTAATCTCAGCACTCATGATGCAAAGGCGGGGATCTCTGTGAGTTCAAAGACAACCCAGTCAGTCTACATAGTGAATTCTAGGACAGCCAAGGCTACAAGTGAGACCTTGTCTCAAAAAAAAAAAAAAAAAAAATCCTGCAGTAGATTTTGATCATGTTCTTTCCCTTCCTGTAAGTCCTCCCAGATTGTTTTTAACCTTCCTATCCACCCAACTTCATCACAAACTCAAAGTTTCTCTTTCTCTCAAAACAAACCTTCAAAAAAACAAACAAAAAGCAAACTAGCACACAAAAATCATGGAGGCCATTTTATGTTGGGCAACGACTTGTGAGCATGGAGCCTGCCCTGAAGTGTAGTTGATATTCTATATCGCAGTGTCACTTCGCTGGAGAAAGCTGGTTTTTCCATTTGTGATTGGAAATGGCTTCTCACTTAGAGGTGGGACTTTGTGTCCACTTCCCCTTCTCAATGCTGAGACTCTGTCTGGTGTGAACTTGTACAGGTCTTGTGTTTGCTGTCACAGCCTCTGCGCGTTCATATGTTCATCAATCCTGCTGTGTCTGAAAGGTGTTATTTCCTTCAGCTTTAAATCTTTTCACCTTTTCTGCATAGATCCCTGAGTCTGGACAGGATGGGTTTGATAAAGACATCTTCTACAGGGCTGAGTGCTCCAAAGCCTGTCCCTCACTGTACTTAGCCCAGTTGTGGGTCTCTGTGTTTGTTACCATCTACTATAAGAAGCTCCTGTGAGGAGGGTTAAGTGATGCGCTGATCTCCAACTATAGCAATATGCCAGTAGGAGTCATTTTATTGCTGTGTTTATTTATCATAAAAGTAGTAAGTTTTCCCCCTAGGCCCATGGCCTACCTCATCTCAGGTTCTTGGACACTTTGGCAGCGTGTGATATGGATTCCATTTCATGAAGTGGGGCTTAAATCCCACCAAAAAGTGATTGGTTATTCCCATAACATTTGTACCACTACTACACAAGTATATACTGCGGGTTGTCCTCTGTTTTAGGTCACAGCTTTTGTAGTTGGGTGGTAATGATAATTAGTTTTTTCCTCCGGTATCATGCACAGAGCGTTCTAGCACTATGAACAGTAGTCAGTAGGGGTACAGCTTTCTTCTAGCTGAACACCAGCTCAATTTCTCACTATTTGACGACATGAATAAGTTATACCTTTTTTTGTTGTTGTTGGTTTTTGTTTTTGTTTTTGTTTTTGTTTTTGTTTTTTTAAGATGTGATCTCTTGCCGAACTTGAAGCACATCAATTTGAATAGACCGGTTAACCAATGAGCTTCAACCTCATCTCTAGTGGAGTGACAGTCATACATCACTGTGTCCAGATTTACTTGGGCTCTGAGAATACAAACTCAGGCCCTCATGACTGGCAGACTCTTGGCTAACCAAGCCATCTCCCCAGTTCCTGACAATAAACTTGTATTCTGGTAACTTTCTATAGCTTCTTTGTCTATGTCTCACAGTAGGCTTCTCTTTGGTGTGTGCATACGTTTAGTGCCAGACAACTTTGTCTGTTTCTGAGACAACTGGTAGGGAAGCAGTGCCAGGTGAGCGGCTATATTTGACAGGATGCACACTCCCAGAAGGCAAAGCCACACTGAGATGACTGGCAATGCCCTATCTAAACATGGAAGTGTCTGTGGTACAACATAAATGACTTCTATCTCAGTTGCATTCCCCATAGATATTTTCTTTAACCAGAATGCAAAAAAAAAAAAATGTCTGTGGTCACTCTAGTCAGTACAAGGCAATCCTTAGGAACAATCGTAAATGCAGGAAAAGAAACTGGGGGGGGGTTGGGTTTTTTTTTTTTAAGTATTTTTAAATTAAGCATATATAAATAATTTGAAAACTCTACTTCTCAAATAGACTCATCTTTTATTGTTCTTACTGAAATTAAAACTTCAATTAACTAGAATCATCAGAGAAAGGCATTGTTTAGTTTTTGTTTTTTTTTTTTTTTTTTTTTTTTGTCTACTTAAAACCATTAACCCAAAATATCTTTATTTTTCACTCTAGGTTGTTCAGAATCCTTTAAATCTTAAGCACGTAACTTGTCTCACTTAGCAAGGAAAAAAATTGAAGGTAATGTAATTTGATTAATTAAGGTGGCTAAATTGTTTAAAGAATGTGACTCTCAACGTTGATTCTCATGCTTCCATCAGGAGATAGAAGAGTTCCTAGGGAGAGCACCTGTCACTCACAGCCCCTTGTGCTGAACGTGACACAAGACTGAAAACTACATCAGTGCTGTTCCTTGTAGTTTGAGATCTATGTCCACAGCTGGATGCAGAAGCAGCACTTATACCATTCAAGTAAGGCTCAGCATAGGCATTGAAAGAACATCATTATGAATTTAAATTCCTGAGGTCTCTGACCTCTACGTACATATAAACCAAGGCTCCATAAAGTCGTTGGTCTAGAAGAACTATGCTGTTGTCTCATTTAGAGGGCTTTGTACCAGCTAACTATACTAAGACAGGTTTATTGAATGGAAAAAATAAGATATTAATATACCAACCAGCATTCTACAGTCTCCATGAAGACAGTGTGCACACGGGGGATGACATCTACAGTTGGAGCTCAGTAGTGTTACTGCAAGTGGTCACCATGGCAATGGACATCAGAGGGCTTCTTCTTCGCCAAAGATAAACCAGCATTCAACCAAGAAGAGAAGTGATTTCAGGATGAACTAACTGCCTTCCACTATCACCTTCAAGAGGTGTACAGAATTTTCTTTTGTATGCTTCTATGGACAGGGAAGTGTCCACTCCACTATTTATGATTGTCACAAAATGCCTGAGGAAACCACTTATGGGAAGAAACATTTTCTGGATCTATGCTGTGATGATTTGCATAGGCTTGGCCCATGGAGCGACTCTATTAGGAGGTGTACCCTTTTCGGAGTAGGTGTGTCACTGTGGGCATGGGCTTCGAGACCTTCATCCTAGCTGTCAGTATCCTGCTAGCAGCCTTCAGAAGAAGATGTAGAACTCTCAGCTCCTCCTGCACCATGCCTGCCTGGATGCTGCCATGTTCCCACCTTGATGATAATGGACTGAACCTCTGCACCTGTAAGCCAGCCCCAACTAAATGTTGTCCTTATAGGAGTTGCCTTGGTCATGATATCTGTTCACAACAGTAAAACCCTAGCTAAGACACATGCTATAACAGCTTTTGGCCCATGGTCAGTTGGCTCTGCTGCTTTAAGGCCTTTGGTTTGGCAAAAATATGTTAAGAGTAGACAATGGGGCAAAACCGCTCACTTCATGGTGGCCAGAACAAAGAGAGAGAAAGTCCCTGGGTAGACCCTTCAAGACTCAGACCTTGAAGACCAGACTTTGGATCTTTAGCGTCCCACAAAAAAAAAAAAAAAAAGTCTCCAGAGCAAACTGGCTTGTGAAAAAATGAAGCCATGAGCTCCAGGGTTTGGGAAGAGCCCTCCCTGCTGAATCAAACAACCAGCTCTAAAGGGTGATGCCAGCCTCCTGCTCCGCGCACTTGAGGGCACATTAGCACACAAGGGCGCTCCACATACCCATTCAAAGTAAAAGACACCTGTTTCTCTTCCCTCTAAATTTGCATCTCCCTACCCACAGACTCAAGTCCCCATTCCCAGCTGCTGAGCGAGTGACAGTTAATGGCTTCTGAGGGAGGGAGCCTGAATTTTCTCTAAGAGTGTGGCCCTGGTAGGTTCACCATACTTCAGTGGATGGCCCAACATGGATGAATGTATGGGCAGCACAAATTAAAACCACTTGACTATCAAAGAAAAAAAGAGTGTGGTATGAAGTTGGGGAAATACAGTCGGGAGGGGTTTGAAGCAGGAGTGGGGGTGAGAACATGATCAAAATCCACTGTAACATGTATAAAATTCTTTATAATATTAATTTTTTAAAATTATTCTCTTAATTAATGTGCACGTGTTTATCTCCCATAAGAATGCCCCAGAGCTAGAGAGTATACATGGACAGCTGGCACAAAACAGGGCATCATGAGGAATAGAGTGGGCTGCAGAGATGACTCTGCATGCTTGCTGTTCTTGCAAAAGACTGGAGTTCAGTTCCCAGCACCAATACTGGGCAGCTCAGATCTGCCTGTAACTTCAGTCTCAGGGAATATGACACTCTCTTCTGGTCTCTTGCAGGCACCTGCATACATGTTCACATACTGACCACAAACCCACACATGCACACAGAGATTAAAAATAAATAAATAAATAAACAAATGCTAAGGTATGTAGTTCCGTGAACGATGTGGACAGTGAGCCAGTTCCCTCGCTTGGCACAGTCATTGGCACCATGTCGCATGGCGGCATCTTATGCAAGTATATAATGGCTCTGTGTCCTGCTGTAGTAGCATTTTATGCACACGCACAATGGTGCTTGAGAAGGGACAAAAATGAACAAGAGCCTTATCTGGAAGAGATAAACCACCAGCACAGACTGGACCAGACTAGTGTGCTACAAACAGATGATTAATCCAGTGGTGTCCATGCTGCCAGCAGCTTTCCAGCAGCCTCCACTCTGATGACACTCCCTGCTTCCGGCAGCTCCCCTCGACAGAGGCTGCAGGTGTGAAGCAGCTGTGCTGGAGGTAGCATCCCATACACTTGCACCCATACATTTGACAGCTGGTCGGTCTTCCTTCTAGCTCTTTCTTCCTCTTGTCTTTCCTTTTTTTTTTTTTTTTTTCTTCCTTCTAAATCAAGTTTATAGAATTTCACTCCGGTGTTCCTGCCTTTTTGGCTTGGGGATGCTCACTTCAGTACAACTTCAACACCCCACCCCACCCCAGCTATAATAGTAAGAAAGTATCAATGTTATTCTATTGTGTCTCAGAATCTCGCACAGCTGGTCAATCTAGTCTGTTTAAAATCTTTCATGAACTTGAAAATGATCCCTAAATCTCCTCTCAGTTGTCCGTCTTCAGTGCCTGACCCTCCCCCATTATCTGCCACATTTCTTAGTGACAATAGGCTTTATCATAGCTATTCCTCCTGTGTAAAAACATACCAACTCGGGCTGGAGAGATGGCTCAGTGGTTAAGAGCACCCACTGCTCTTCCAAAGGTCCTGAGTTCAAATCCCAGCGACCACATGGTGGCTCACAACCATCTGTAATGAGATCTGATGCCCTCTTCTGGTGCATCTGAAGACAGCTACAGTGTACTTAGATATAATAATAAATAAATCTTAAAAAAAAAACAAACAAACATACCAACTCCACAAACTGTTTTATCATAGACCTTTGGACAGACCAAAAATTGTATGTTTTCTTGGTACTGACCCTTTGGACCAGTCATAGCAATCACTGAGCACTTCAGTTTCTTGATATACAACGAGGAAAGTCAAAGGGATATTGTGAGAACTACTGTGTACCTTAACACACACACACACACACACACACACACACACACACACGTTTCTCAGGCACCACACACACACACACACACACACACACACACACACACACACACGTTTCTCAGGCACCACAAAGGCTCTTGTGAGTGTTTCTGACAAGGTGGCAAACAGCATAGAGCCCTTCCCAGATCCCTGTGAATCCCGTCATTGTTCCTTCACCCATTCCTATCTTGATCTAGAACTTTACCTTCACTGACCTACCCAAGTGTCTATTCTTCATGGGATTATCAGAGGGTTGTTGAAGCAGAAGTACTTGAAAGTTTACATGGCCTTGGCCAGAAAACACAGATAATGCAAGGATATGAAATCTCAGCTAGCTCCAAGCTTACACCTTCAGGTTCCCGTGTAAGGACTGCATGAGAGCTGCCCACTTTGGAACTCGGGAACTCGGCAGGAGATCAACTTCACTTAACTTTGGCCCTTTTCGATGTCTTTATGCCCTGGATCCTCCGCTGATTTCTTCTTGGAATCCTTGTCTAATCAATCAGGTGTGTACAGATCCTCATTCCAGAATCTGCTTCAGGGTAAGTGGTAAGGCAATTACCAATATAATTACCATTCTCACTTCCTGGTAAGGTAGGCTGTTCAAATGCCTCCTTTTAAGCGAGATAATAGTAATAGCTGCTCAGGTGGACCAAGGCTTTGAAAACATTCCCAGTAGAGCAATTTCTATTGCTCAGGACCCTGTAGACAAACTGTAGGGTGTCGTAAATTTTTAGTGAATTACAAAAAAGTAAAGGAGGTTTAAGCAGAAGTCATGGGCATTTATAAGATAATCCACTCGCTAGAAATGGCCTCACCGTTCGCCTTCTGCTTCTGTCGTACTGTGCCTCGAAGAAATCTCCTAACCATTGTTGATTCGGCTCTGCATCATGAAAATGTAGTTTTAGTAGTATGCTTAATGCCCTCTCCTCCTTTCTGGGAGATCTAAGGTCAGGACGAGGGCTTGAGAGATTGGAACAAGGGCCTACTGTCTGAGAAACTCTGGAAAAGGACAGACCAAAAAAAAAAAAAAAAAAAAAAAAAAAAAAAAAAAAAAAAAAAAAAAAAAATCTGAGAGCGAGTGATAAGCCCAAGCACACATTGAAGCTGGAGTGGAAAGAAAAGAGACTCAGGTCTCAGAGAAACAGTAAGCCTATCAACTGTGAAGATTGTCCAAGAGGTCTCCAGGGACGAGTAAGCCAGTCCTTTGGATCACTGCATGCACAGTGATGGGAAGTGGTTAGGGGTCCACTCCCCAGGAGAGTTGAGAGCTGAAGACCAGCAGGGGTTCATTAGACAACTTATGCTAAGCTAGTCTAGTCATGCTTCTCCTGATCTATCTTCATCTTTCTTTCTACTTTCCACACGGCACTCCACTCTAGATTGGGCAGATATTAGTCATAAATCCAACACCAGTAACACTGGCAAAGACACAGAATGACCATGCTGAACTGCTGTGTTCAATGCTCCTGTCTGCCCTGAGGGCTAGAACCTTCTGTCCTATATTACTAAGCTCTGAAAGAGCCTCCTCTTAAGATCTCTTAAGAGGAGGCTCTTTTGGTTTGGTTTGGTTGGTTTGGACAGTCAGAAGTGCAATGGGACGTGCACAAATCAGTAATACCATTTTTCTTCCTGTATATGTACCTTTCCTTTGTTCATAAGGGAATGGCCATACTTTTCCACTGCTGAAATCAACCTGACCCTCCCTTCCTATTCCTTTCCCACTGTACCAATTCCCAATCTAATAAGACGGAGGAGACTTCCAACCAAGTGCACCCACACAGCTGCACCCTGCTCCAGTTTTAAATGAGTTTTTAACTTCTGTTTGGTTTTCCAAAAGATGAGGAACCTTTTTCTTTTCCTCTTCCTCTTGCTTTTTTCAAGGCCACAAATATAATAAACACATTGACGATCCAAAATGTGCGCTCTCTCTCTCTCTCTCTCTCTCTCTCTCTCTCTCTCTCTCTCTCTCTCTCTCTCTCTCTCTCTCTCTCTCACACACACACACACACACACACACACACACACACACACACACACACACATGTACATTTTCTGCAAGGCCTCTGGTTATCATGATTTCCACTGAAAGCTGTTACCTGTGGCAATACTGTTCAGATTCTATTCCATTTGTCTGTTTGCTTATTTCCTTCCTTCCTTTCTTCCTTCCTTTCTTCCTTCCTTTCTTCCTTCCTCCCTCCCTCCCTCCCTCCCTCCCTTCCTTCCTTCCTTCCTTCCTTCCTTCCTTCCTTCCTTCCTTCCTCACGTATTTGAAGCATCACATCTTCTCCATACTTCAGTGAACAGGAAGGCATTTCAGTTTCTTCTTCAGCATCTAGTTCTCTTATGATGGCCCACTTTTCAAGCAAATGACTGCCTTGTGAAGCCATCTGAAGCTTATCCCACAGAGCTGCCTAAGTTGTTGTCTTGGCAGACTGCAGACAATGAGTTCTCCTGAAGGTCAATGTTCGAGTCTACTGTTAAATGCAAAGGCAAGGTCACGTCTGATAACTTTTATCTCATTTGACTTGTCAGAGGCGTGTGATATGATTATCAATCTACCCATTGTCTGCAACACTGACTGATTTCTCCTCTATGAACCCCAACAGATCTCAGAGATCTCATCCAGTCTTGTGACTTTATATACCATCCATATGCTGATAATATGCAAATTTCTGCTTCCACCATGGCTTCTTTCCTCATCTCTGGATAGGGTCCATAGGTATCCTTTAACCTGTCTTAACCTGTCCAAAATCATAATCTTTACATGCACTTCCTGTTGGAAAAATGCTTGATGGAGGGTTTGGGGCTTTGTTTTGTTGTTATTGTTGTTGTTTAATCTACTATTAACTCCCCATTTTCCCAATTATTCAAATCAATACTTGTGTGGTATCCATACACCTATTCCTAACCACTATCCACAATCCCTCCCCTTCTGTGGCCATACCTGATAGATCTTGTCTAATCAAGTCCTGTTGTTTCTTCAAGAAAAATAAAAGTCTTCGGAACTTCACTGTTTCACCCTACAGCCTGTCACCTTGCTTTAGTCTCGAGTGGATGATTTAAGTAACTTTCTAGTGGCTCTTCCTCAATCCGTCCTACCATCTTCTTTTTAGTCATTTGCAGTGAGAAAAACCATTATCTAGAGCGACCCTATTAAATCGCGGATCTAATCGTTTCGAGTTTCTGAATGGAATTTCCAATGTTTCTCCAAGGAACTGAAAGCGAAGCCCAGGGTGCAGCTTGATTCCCAAGGACCTGTGTGATCTAACCTTGGTTATCGATCAGTCTTCCCTTTATGGTCTCTACTCGAGTAATTTCAGCCTTGGCTTCTCCCCACAAAAATGCCAGAAATGTCCCAGTACTCTGGCCTTTGCTCTTGCTATAGAATCTTCCATGATTCCTGATCTATGAGATTCAGACATTTAAGCAAACTCACATTTTCATGGAAGCCATCTTTGATTCCTTTAAACCTAGAACTTCCTCTCTCCCCTCTTTCCCTTGCCAACAGCCACTTTGCTGCCTTTTGTTGTATGTTCTGTTTCCTGTCTGTAATCCTCACTAGGAGGGAAGACAACAGATTGTATAGTTGCTTTTTACGTTACCCATTACCGAGTCTCTGGTTCCCAGTGCCTGATCCAATCAATAGATATTTGTTGAATAAGCAATAGTCATTGAATATCAGGATTATATAATGCAATCATCTCACTTACCCAAAGCAAAAGAGGGCTGCAATGTAAGAGTAGCTATGGAAACAGATACAAGAGTGACTGCAGCAAGACCCTACTGAGCCATTGCCAAAGCATTGTGAGATACCTCACTAGAACCTGCAACTCCCAGGTCTTAGCATCATCATGGCAAGTACCTGTCACTGGATGCACATGGTTGAGGTGGGGGAAAACAAAACAAAGCGAACTTTACCAAAATCATCAGGTGTGTTGGACAGTTAAGAATTTATTTCAAACTAAAATAACTGTAAATAAGGCTTTACCAAGCTTTATCCATTTTGGACGCTTAGCAAATGCACTGCTGAGTACTGACTACTGTATTAAAGATTAGGTCACCAGTCCCTGTGTTCAGCTTGTATAAGCAGGAAATTTTCTTACCTTTGAAAACCATGTATTTTTGTTTTGAACTTGATGATCTGGTAGCTCCATGGTTTAAAGATTCAAAGCTTTCTGCCTGTTTTTCTAGCCCTTTGTTCTCCTTCTCTCTTTGCCAAGTCTATTTTTCCATCTTCTTTTGTTGTTGTTGTTGCTGCTGTTGTTGTTGTTGATGCTACTGCTGCTGCATAGCAAGAAAGCTACATAGCTCACCCCAAAGCCACAGAAAACTAGTCAAGGAATGAAGAAGTGCCTACAATGTCATTATTCATCTGGGACCAATTACACCACTTTCGAACTCCCGCAACTCCTCCAGTTTTGTTTGTTTGTTTAGATGCTGTTGGTCTGGTTTTCTACCTCTCTGATTCCATAATACCTAAGGCCAAGGGGAAACCCCCTTCTCACATCGCATCACCTACAGGCACAGAAATATCTACAGGCACTTGCATGTGTGCTCTGCTCATTTTGGGACTGGGGATATTACTGTTAGGGTGTAGAAGATTTGCTTCATACAGGGAGTTATGGAGCATCTTCAGGGGAATCTGAGACCTAGAAAACAGCAGTCCTATTCAAGGAAGACCATGTTACCAGGGAGCCCAGTTATCAATCAACGTGCCACAAAAATTAAACCGTCTCTTAGAACAGCAGTTGAAGCACTGTGGGCAATGAATTCTTAGGGGGTGGCAAAACACATGAAATCCAGTCGTCGCATTTTACAGCGGATCTGCTGCTTGATAAACTACAACTGGAGAGCAGACTGTTAGCGAGAAGGCCATTTCTAAGAAGAAAATGAGTTTGTAAAAGATCCGTTTGAATTATTAACTGTAAAGAAGTGGCTGGAGAAGAAAGCAGTTGCTGGTATCACTGGCTTTTCTCCTCCCGTGTATGATTAGAACAAAGGGAGGCATGGGAGAGCAAGGCAAAGATGAAAAAGCAAATTTCCCTCTGACATAAGGAGGCACATTTTCACGCAGTGCCTCATCGATACATGGAGAGGCCACCTACCAGGTACAGAAAAACACAGCGGCCATTGTGAGTGCAAACAGATGCTGAAGCCAGGGAAAACAACACTCATTTTTACCAAATACCATCTCTTTTTCTGCTTACAAAAGCATTTCTTTAATACCAACTGGACTTATCTAGCCTTCTCCCTGCATCTTGTAGATTCCACTTCCCTACTCCCTGGGACCCCTCCAACCAAATTCAATTTAAAATGCAAGCCATGCTGGAGGTCACAAGGAAATGACCAAGGTGACAACTGGTGCCTTCTTGCTCTGAAGTTACAAACGGAGGTAGAATCGATGCATAGGGAAAAACAATGCTTGTGTTTTCCAGTTCAATATTTCTCAGCACATTAATGATATGATTTGAAATCCTTCAGTTGAAACCAAGCGTGTAAACGTGTTAAGCAGGTCGCAGTGGTCAAGTCTCTCCTCCGATGTTACAAGCATGCATTCTCTCTGTTAGAAGGAAAGGAATAGATTTTAATCTGATTCCAGAAAAGCCGACTGATCGAAGTCAATCCAGTGAAAGCAGTCACATGCTTGCTGCTACAGATGATTTTTGAAAACTGTGTCTTCCCCTCCACAGGAAGCAGCTCTTGGGGTGCTCCTTGTCTTCTTCTTCAAATCTTTTCTAAAAACCTTGGAAGTCTTCACTAGAGGATGTAGGATATAGTTTTTCAGATTAGGTGGCTCTCCACAACGCCAAAAGCATTGCTGCTAAGTACTGAAAGCGTTTCCTGCCGTCTGCTCTGATAAGCATGAGTTCTTCTCTTAAATAAAGCAATTGCATGTAAGATCAGTTGAGTTAGAAGGACTAAATTCCTCTTCTCGTTTAAAAAAAGAAAGGAAAGAAAGCTGGGGTACGAGATGAGTGCCTACCTGAAGCAATGCAGACCTCATCTGGGTGCCTTGAAGCAAAAGACAGAGATGAGTTTGGAGAAACAAAATGCAAGAGGGAAGAGCTGGCTCTCTAGACATGGAAGGTGGAAAGTGTTGGGTAGATTGTCTCTTCACCAAATTCTGAGATGACAACGCTTTAGGATTGAGCAAAGAGGCTTTGAATTACTGCTGTTTATTGCCTTTGATGCTGTGATTTAAAGGAAATCTTCAAGTACCAAGGCAGACATAGGAAGCATACGTATTCTATGAAGTTGTATTTATGACCTAAAGAAAAGAGAGTTGGTGTGTGTGTGTGTGTTTATGTTCTTCATCTTGAGCACTCTTCCAGCTACCTTTTACAAACTGACCTGTTGGTCCCCGCAGGTCCACTAAAATACATGTCCTTTCTAATCATCCTTTTTAGGTAGAAGACTCTAGAATGGTGCATAAGCTTTTCCACACTGCCTCTCACTCAGGTTTCATTACCTAGGTGCCTGCACGCAGAGCACCTACCAAACAGGAAGTGGGGCAGGCAGAAAATGTCTCCTTCCCTCAAAATGTCCACAAATTACAGAGTGAAATGGCCTGCAGCCTCAAGAGTATGATAAGCAACCTATCAGCATTCCTGGAAGGTGTGAAGCAATCCCACAATCCCTACAGGTGGGCCAGAGGGCTAGGAGTGGGAAGAAACAGGAGCCTTCACAATGAGGATAATTATGAGTAAGTCTCGAGTAATTACCATTTCGGGTCTTGGAAAAGAGAGTTCTTTATGGGGTGAGAGGGAATTCTTACATAGTGCTAAGGTTTTACAAACTACAATGCAGTATAGATTCAGGGAGGTCACAAATGTTTACAGAGAAACCTTAAGGACATTCTTTAAAAGTAGACATATGCCTGCCCTCTGACTCAGCAATTCTAGTCTCAGGTATGTTTCTAAGAGCAATGAAAACAGATGTCTATCTCTTTAGATTTAAGACTTTAAGAAAATGGCCCTGTTCCTAAAATGGAGGCTGATTAGATTAGGGATCATCAACAGGCAATGCCTGGACAGCCTACAACAAATTTCCTTAAAATAAACCAGAGTGAAGTTGATAACAAACATTAGGCTTACGATGGATAAAGGTGGTCTCACAACTGATCGTCCAGTATAGGGTTCCATGACACAAAGCACTAGACCAGCAGTTCTCAACCTGTAGGTCAAGAGGGGCGGGAGAGTCAAACTACCCTTTCACAGGGGCCACCTAAGACCAGCAGGAAACACAGACATTTATGTTACAATTCCTAACAATAGCAAAATTGCTGTTATGAAGTAGCCATGAAAATAATGTTACTGTTGGGGGTCACCACAGCATAGGGATCTGTATTAAAGGGTCATAGCATTGGGAAGATTGAGAACCATGGATCTAAACAAAATGGTTTCACTGGGGACCAGGACACTATTGTCTGAGGGAGAGGCAGAGCAGGATTTACTATGAAGGCGTGTGACAGTGTCTCCTGGGTCTGGCAATGTTCTATGTCTTGTCAGGAGTTTTGACGACATAGAGATAGGTATTCGTCAAAACCCACTCATGGTAATGAGATGTGTATGTTCCACTGTTCACAGATTTTACCCCAGAAGGGCAGGAGAAAAAAAAAAAAAACAGTAAACTCTAGTGAAGGAATATATATAAAAGGGAAAATCTTCTAATCTTTGCTGTCTACATAAAATATGTAAAAAAAAAAATGGGCTGATAGATAAGTTGATACACAAGGAAAGGCACTAAAATAAAAAAAAATGAATCTATCTGGTATATTTGTGAATATTTTCTGTGTTGCACTCTTAATTGTTCTACGTGTTGGAAATTTGTCACAATAAAATACTGGAATAGCACAACATAAGAGTGCTTTTGTAAGCTTATTTTGAAGGGGAACTAAATACTTGAGTTATCTATAAACTAAAGGTACATTGTAGGCTAGGCATACATCTCGGCGGTAGAGTGATTACGAAGCATACGTGAAGTCCCATCCCAGCAACACAAAAATAAAGAAATAAATATTTTAGCAATACCATGTGGTCCGCAAAGCTTTGCTTGGTATTTTCGAAATCTCTTCTCTTATTGAAGCACAGGAGGAAGTAAGCGGGGGACGTAACACTACTGAGGAAGGAGCTTTGCCAAAGGGACTTCTCCATATAGGACTAAGTATGTTTTATCTGTAGCGTATAAATAACTAGAAAATAACGTCAACTGATCTTTTAATTTTACAAAAACCTAAACCTAGAACTTTTGAATATGAACCTATCCTTGGCAATTTTTTTTTAAAGATTTATTTATTTATTATATGTAAGTACACTGTAGCTGTCTTCAGACATTCCAGAAGAGGGAGTCAGATCTCGTTAAGGATGGCTGTGAGCCACCATGTGGTTGCTGGGATTTGAACTCAGGACCTTCAGAAGAACAGTCGGGTGCTCTTACCCACTGAGCCATCTCACCAGCCCGGCAATGTTTTAAATATAAACTTTTATTATCAGTAATGATGTATATATAATTATGTACAGGCACTGTGTGTCTATATATGCCGGTGTGCCTGTGAGACCAGAGGATTGTCCCACTGGAGCTAGTGGATTGTGAGCCACCCAAGATGGTTATTGAGAACAGACCTAATTGGCGCTGCAAGAGCAGTACACACTGGGCCATGACACTGGGCCCGGTCACTGGGAATTTTTTAGACATCTATTACTTGTCATGTAGAAACTTTGGAAACGCCTCTAAGAAAACAGAGAGAAAAGGGTTATCGTGTAATCCGCCACCAATAGCACACACCATTAACTGATGGAGAAATGTATTCCAATCACTTCTCTTTCCATAGTCCTTACAGCACTGAACACAAAAATATAATAACAGTACAATATAAATCTGTTCATGTAAATACGAGTTTAGGAAAACTAATTCTAGAGGAGGCATCATGTTATTTTGTTACGTTTATTATAAATTGGGGACATCTGGATTGTTTTGTTTTACTTTGTTAAGAAAAGTAGTGTTGAAAGGCAACATCTCTAGACACATATTTCATGTTGCTATTACTTTTAGGACAAAGCACTTCTGATAATGGGGTGGGGTGTGGCAGCACATACCTTTAACCACATCATCAGAACAAGCAAAGGCAGGCAGATGTCTGTGAGTTTGAGGCCAATCTGGTCTACTTAGGGAGATGCAGGCCAGTCACAGGCACATAGTGAGATTTTTTTTTTTTTTTTTTTTTTTGTCTTTAAAAATAAAAATTAAAAAGATTCTGGAACTGTATACTTAACCTCAATCTTAGTTGGTATGTGGATTATAAGAGTCCCAGTGGAGTCTTGACCATATGTATGTCACTATTGCTACCAATAGATCAGAGATATCAGTTAGTGTTAAGTTGGCTTTTCCGCTTTCCAGAAGTCCTTAGCAAGAGCCCTGCTGCTCCTAAGTTTAGGGCAACAGTCTAATACATTGACAGGGATATGGGAGACGGTGCATGTGCTTCGAAAATGTCCCTTTCTTCTGCAGTAAGAAAGATATGAAATCCAGTCTTAGGTAAATCAAAAGCCTAATCTGAAAAGACTGGGAAGATGAAAGCAAGAGAGGCGCTTGGCTTTGTGGGAGCTCTGAGGAAAGCCCCGCCCCCTGGCTGGTGCCTGCTGACTCCTGAGTATCTCCACCAAGAGCAGCCCCTGCAAGACAGAAAGGAGGACTCCTTGGAAAGCAGTGGACATCAGAAAGTAAGGTATTTCTGTGCAGCTGTAGAAAAAAAGTGCATGCTCGGAGAGCTGCTTGGAAATGGAGATGCATTGCAAAAGAGCTTATTAAACCCAAAGTATCCAGCAGGCAAATGAACCCTTGCAAAGGGAAGAAAGTTCTGTTTCTTTCTCATTCTCTGCCTCAATGAACACACTGGTCACGTGGTGTTCTGGAGCTGGCAAGCACCAGGCAGAAAGAGGTGATGGGTAAGTATTCGGGAATTTTGCAAACCAGTTTGGTTACTTGAGATTAGCCACGATATGAATAATGACAGCACAGAAATCGCAACTGATATGTTCATAGCTTCTTCTTTTTTTTTTTCTCCCCCTCCCCCGCCCTTTTCCTAGAGTTCTGGTTTATTAGTTCACCATCCCTCAAATCCCAAAATGCCTCTCATTTCCCTCCAAATTCATGACCCACCATCGCCAATGATCTGTTTGTTCTAAAACCACAATGTTCAAAAGAGAGTGCATCCTGTTCCCTCTTGGGTATGATCTTATTCTGTGTTCTGTATTTTTGTTCATAACATGTCAGCTTTGCAGACAGCAGCATTCAAACCTCAGAATCACAGGTGACATGTTACTTGCTAACAAACAAGTAGAAAAAGAATGGTAGAAATTATTCAAGTGGCATTAATTTCTCAACACATTGTGTCAGCCCTTGTCATAAGCCTTCTGCATGCATTCCTAAAACATCAACTGATAGAAAATACTGTTTCAGTTCTGGGAAGGGAAACCTTGAGTCCAAGAAGAGTATGTCGTTCACCAAATTATCACAGCTAAGACATCTCCCCGCTGTGACTTTAGGACACTTTATACAAACTACACACTTAAACAATGTAACATAGTCCTATCCAATTAGTTGCCAAAACCTGCCACCTAAGATTGTATTCATGGTTTCTATGGAGATATTATTTACATGTAATGCAGCGTATGAATCTTAAACGTACCTTCACTGAGTGTTGAGCAATAGACTCCCTCAGTAACTCACAAATTGTCAAGGTAAAGAACACTTCCAAGTGCTTATCCAGTCAGTGTTCCTCATTGCAGCCAGCACAGGACTGCTGTAACAGAATCCACAAATTGTGTGACAAAGATACCTACTCCTCACAGTTCTTGAGTCTGATAAGTCCAGGGTTCAAGTGGCAGCGGACATTGATCCATATGTTCACCTTCTTATTGTGTCCTTACAGTGGGAGGAGCAAGGCAGATCTCTGAGGCCTCTCGCTGACCTCAAAGTGGAGACCGCTGTCCTCTTGACTATTCTCCAGAGGCTGGTCTCCATCAAGTGTTGTCACAGGGAATTTAGACGACAGCATACGAGTGGGGGCCACCAGCTGAATGTGCAGACCACTGTAGATGCCCGCGGTTTGCTTCATCATGGGTAAGTTTCTGTCACCTCTAGAAGCTGGTACAAAAGAGAGCATGTAGAAGACTCCCCTGTGGAAAGTCTTTTTAACCCTGTACTTGGAGAGTAGTTCTCCAGCGCAGGTTAGATTCCACTATACGGGTCACCTAATGTGTGTCCACTTTCTATTCATGGGCATCCCAGCCCATGACAAGGTTGCTATAAGACATGTACAAGTAGTTTTCTTAATAGCTGTTTTCATTCCTTTGGGGTAAGATCTAAAAGTGTAAGTACCAAAGACATGGGTAAGGCACACGCATACTAGAATAAATCCCATCACGCTTTCTCATTTCATATTTCCATTCACAATATGTTATAACTCTATCATTCTAGCAAGTACATACTAATAACATTGTTTTAATTTGCATTTTTTTGATATATGTAAACGTAGACATTGGAGAAAACACAGGTGTGTGCCTCAGTAACTTTACAACAAGACTCAGAAAGCATTAGCTATCAAAAACACCATAAAACAAACAAAAAGAAACCAGGTATGGTGGTACACATTTTTAATCTTAGCACTCAGGCGTCAAGGGCAGGCAGGTATCTGTGACTTTGACGTCAGCCTGCTCTATCCAGTGAATGCTACATAGTAAGACCCCGTGTCGACCAAGGAAAAAGAAGAGAAAACAAAAGGCAGAGTGTGAGGAGGTGAGTTAGTGGGGTAAAGAGAAGGCATGCGAGCACGAGGAGCTGAGTTCAGACCTCTAAAGCCTGCATAAGAGGAAGACTCCATTGTATTCCTGTTCATCCATCAGGAAACAGGAAACAGAGACCGGAGGAATTCTAGACGTTCATAGGCGAGCCACTCAGAGAGCAGAACCATCACTGAGGTTATCCTCTGACCTCCACATGCACACACAAACAGACACACACACACACACACACACACACACACATTCACAGATAAACACTCACATACACACACACATATATATACATACACACATACATGCATGCATACATACAAAGATTACATTTTTAAAGAAATAAAAAGCAAAAGATACAATGGAATTCATAGAACATACGTTTTTGAACCAATGAGTGAAAGAAAGCACACACTGAAACACAAACATATACACACATTCACACACACAAACACACACACACACACACAGGCTGTATGAAAATTTTTCTATAATTAAACAATAAAATCCAATGGGGAAAGCCTGAACAAAATATTTACACAGGCCCTTCACCAATAAACACAGTGGCCACAAAGCACATGGCAAATCTGTGTGACCCTCCTTCCTTCCCCTCTGTAAGAGAAATCATCTTTTATTTTTACTACTGTTTTTACACACATAGTTTCCCACCCGAACTCTATACAACTTGGAAGCAGAGAATATGTTGAAGGCGTCTTTGGTCACCTCACTTGAGACATTCACAAGTAGTTTCAAATGGTTGACCCAATGAAATAAAAGCGTGTACCTTAAGGGCCATTAATACTATAAATAAATAAAATAGTAATAAGAACATTACCTACAGATGATGGGGAAAAAATACCAAGAAATAAAAGCCTTAAGATGGAGAAAGAGAAGTCCTTAAGGTTAGGTGAAATTACTGTCAAGATATGATATAAAATACAAGAGGAAACGGGGTTTATAGAACAAAATAACAAAGATACTGTTAAAGCAAGCTTCCAAAAATAAGACATATGCTCTTTTCATGGGCAGCCTCTCTCTGTGTGGGTAATTTTGCTTCTCTGAAAGCCCAGGGGGAAACTATCAGACCAAAACAGGAAGCTGTGCATGTGCTACAGAGCGGAAGTCACCACAACATGAATCTTTGTGTGCCCTGATGTGCATCCTTCCTTCCAGAAAGCTCAGATTCCTTGTCAGAAATGACACCCAGAAAGTGCAGATGGCATCATGCCTGCCTCACCACGTGTTTCAGGTACCCATGACATCATCTTGGAATTCCCAGCGTACCACCAGCTAAGCCTCACAAGGCATGTGGCCCCTGAAAAGAAAAGTTGTTCTGCAAGGCTCCTGTGAAACCTGCTCATGGCTCATGAGCAGCAATTTAGTATAACTCTAAGGAATTTTCTAGAACTAGAGGCTTACTCCAGGCATCTTCACAACTACTTGAAAATAGTTATGCCTATTTGGTTTTCAGAAGATGAGCTCAAGCTAGTTCTGTCCCTCTGGAAGAGACCAGAACATGTCCCAGGTCATCTTGTTTCTGTCCCAATCTCCAAACTATTTTATGAAAGTCACTTGATTCTTGAATCAAACCGTGGTTTTCTTTTCTTCCTCCTCCTCCTCCTCCTCCTCCTCCT
>NC_034607.1:19453163-19465616 GCF_900095145.1 Mus pahari | reverse complement strand
CTCCTCCTCCTTCTTCTTCTTCTTCTTCTTTTCTCTCTCTCCTTCTTTCTTTCTTTCTTTCTTTCTTTCTTTCTAACTTCCTTTCTTTCTCTTTCTTTCTTTCATTCTTTCTTTCTTTTTTTCTTTTTAACATTTTTTTGGAGAATGAGGACTTAGAGACAGGGTCTTACTATTTATCCCTGACTGTCTTGGAACTCACTGTGTAGATCAGGCTGGCCTCAAACTCACAGAGATCCACCTACCTCTGCCTGCTGAGTGCTGGGATTGATAAGGCATACCATCACACCTGGCTAAAAATCACATATTCCAGGCCGGCCTGGAACTCCTGATCCCATTGCTTCTTCCATTCAGCAAATCCTACCACCCTGCACCACCACAGCTGAAAACTTTTTTTTTAATTAAAACATTTTTCATATGATATATTTTGATGGTGTTTCCCCCAATTCCTCCCCACCCAATTTTGCATTCCTTATCTCTTTCTCCTTTTAAAATAACCAAACAAAACCAAGAGATTCACACATACAAAAAAAAAAAACTCACAAAATAGAAATTAAAATAAACAAACAAAAGATGGACAAGACAAAAAAAAGTCCAAGTAAAGCAAAATGAGACAAAAATACCACTGTGTTGGTCACCTATTGCTGAGCACTCTTTCTTAATAAAGACACACAGAAATCATGGCTTTGAACCATGAAAATTCTGATCAGAAGAAGCAAGTTTCTTCACTGTCTTTTTAAGATCTTCAGGGGGAGAGAACACAGTCTTTCGGAATACATCACATGTGGGGACCAAAGAAGTGAAGTAGAGTGTTAGTGGCCATTCTCACAGGTCCAGAGACTAAAAGCACAGTTTAGAGACACAGCAAGGAGATAAAGAACTTAGAAGAGCCTTAAAAACGACAGTTTCATACAGGAGATCTATATGGTGAAAAGGAAAACTGATTCCATAAATTGTCCTCTGACTTCCACGAGTATGCATTGTACTCTGGTATGTATGTAATATATAAATCTCTAACTATGAAAAATATGACATTCTGGAGACTATGCTGCACTTATAGGCAAAATGTATATCTGTGTGAACTTATATGTGAGTATATGTATGCCAGTGTGTGTGAACAAGTGAGAGTGTGAGTGTATGTGTGTGAAAGTGTATGTTTGAGTGAGTGTGTGTGTGTGTGTGTAAATTTGTATGTGAGTGTTGTGTGCCAATGTGTGTATAAGTGAGTATGTGAGTGTCTGTGTGTGAATGTGTATGTTTGAGTGTGAGAGTGTAAGACTCTGTGTGTGTGTGTGTGTGTGTGTGTGTGTGTGTGTGTGTGTGTGTGTGTGTGTGTGTGTGTGTGTGTGTGTGTGTGTGTGTGTGTTTATGGAGCTATCAATGACATGGTCAGAGAAAAAGCCAACTGGAGGCCATAGCTACAGGGCCAGGGAAACCTTGAAGTCTGATTTGTAGAGAAACCAATCTGTAAATCTTCTATGTAAAAGGATGAAGCCAGTTGGCTTATAAATAGATATAATTCATATACACACTCATTAATAATTTAAACCTCAGAAAAAAAATAAGGAGTATTGTAAATTCAATCTGCTCCCCTGCTCTCAGTGAAACTCAAAAGCCAGAGCAGGGACAGAATCCTCTGCTCCTTTCTGCAGACCCAGCTAAATTAATCTAAGTGCAGTTCATCCCACTAGACTTCCGTAAGGATGTGAGAGACACAAGAGTTGGTCTTGGCCTCAAGAAATGGATGTTCTTGGGAAAGCTGGAAATGACATTTTAGATTTCAGGGTGAATGACCAAGTATGTAAATAAACTGAGTGTAACATCAGAATAGAAATATATTAAGTCAGGCGTGGTGGTGCACGTCTTTAATCCCAGCACTCCGGAGGCAGAAGCAGGTGGATTTCTGAGTTCAAGGCCAGCCTGGTCTACAAAGTGAGTTCCAAGATAGCCAGGGCTATACAGAGAAACCCTGTCTCAAAAAAAAAACAAAAACAAAAAACAACAAAAAAAGAAATATATTAAAGAAGCACAAGACAATAGTGAGCTGCACACAACAATAGTGAACTGCACAAAACAATAGTGAAATGCACACAAAAGTGAAATGCACACAATAGTGAAATACATACAACAATAGTGAAATGCACACAGCAAGAGTGAAATGCACTAAGCAGTACTGAACTACCCAAATGTATTCCTTTCCTAAAACCCCTGGCTCATGAGAGCTCACTGCTTTCCTTTTCACACATGAATCCAGCTGTTTCTATGGTCAGCTTTTGCAGTTAAAAAGAAGTATAAATGTATTTTTCTCTGCTCTAGCAAAAATATACAGATTATAAGCAGGACTGCTTATTTAAAAATAATAACCACACCTGAAACAACACTTCAGAAATACTATTCTGCAAGTAAGGCTAAATCACTATAACAAACAGAAACACATACATGCATGAATGCTCACACATAGACACACAGAGAGACATACAAATACATCCATCCCACCTCCCCATCACAGATTTGAAGCCACAGTCATTGGCATAGGAAAAGGTAAAATGGAAATAACGAAGTGTGTGACGACATATGCCTTTAATCATGGCACTCAGGAGACAGAAGCAAGGGGATCTCTGAGTTCAAAGCTAACCTGGTCTACATAGTGGGAGCCTGGAACAAAAGAACGATGGAAAGAAGAAAGGGGGGGAAAAGGGAGGGAGAATGAGAGGGAAGAAAGGAGGGGGGAGGGAGACTATTGCTTAAAGAATTCCTTTGGTTTGTATATGAATATGTGCTCTGTCTTGCATTTGAGATGCATCTAAATCTCAGCACATCAAAGGAATATCCCAGTTAGAATCAATGGGCAGCTCTGCCCTACTAGGTCGTGAGCCTTCAGCCTGCTATTTATGTATTCTTGTTTTACATCTCCGTTCAGATCCACTTTCTACCTATCCATTTCTAATTGGGATTCTGCCAGGTACTTTAAAGCATCCGAGTCCTTTCCTATCCATTCTTTAAGATGCTTACTTGAGCATCTTACACATCCCTCCCAGGCTTTTATTTGTGCATAATTCTTTGGCACTGCAGGCGGCATGCTCTGAAACAGTTGTTGGGCTTTCTGTGGCCCCCCGAACCATCCTGAGAAGTAAGAATACAGGCAACGTGGGAGCATCTTGAAGGATGTGGTGCCTGGAGGGGTAACGTGTGCTGCTCATTTAATGAATTATCACCTTGGAAGAATAGATTGTAGCGAAGGTGTTCCTGGTGGCATGGAACACAAAAATAGGACGCGGATTCCGTCTGTTTCAGCACTATTTGGCACAGTCAGCACTCTCTAGTTAGACTCTGGTTTAAAATTGATAACCCAGAAGATGTTTTTAGCCAGTGTTTACAGTATCTAAAGATGCTGTTTAGATTCCATGACAGCAGAAACCACAGTGCTTCTGGAACTTCCAAATAGAATGTGATTGGTGTGTTTGGTCTTGGAAAATCAGGATGCCTCTCTGGTTCTCTGGTATCTCTTGCTAGAATTCCCAGGGATTTCAAATCCATTGTTGAATCTTCTAAAATCTGTGTTTCAGTAATAAATCCATATGTTTAAGATCTAAATATAAAAAAAAAAAAAGTAGAAATCACACTTGAATGACTGGTTTTAACAATGTAGCTATCAGTTAGTTACAATTATAGGATGCCCAGGAGTGCACAGCCACAAAACTAATTTATTCATATTCAAGATATTGTTATTATTGTTATCACAATGCTACAACTTAGGCATGATTGTCTTTACTTTACAAGTAAAAGAACAAAAAGCTACTGGCTGAAAACATGTCACCTCTACTCTCAAATCTACATTTTGACCCTTCCACTACACTCCTGTCTACCTGTTGTGTATTAAAGTATGTTCTGGAAAGGTATGGCAGCCTCCACACATGTCACATGGGCTGCTGGAAGAGTCAACTTGCTGCTCCAACCTGCAAGAAGCAATGCCTTACTACGAAATGAATGGCTCGGCCACCTGTGTGAGCCATTTATGTGGGTATCTGTGCTGTGGAAACCAGCTGCAGTGTTTCTGCTGTGGAAACACTTCAAAACCAGGGCTTTACAGTTTCAAGAACTCAAGACTCAGGCTATTGTCACAGAAGCTGTTCTTGCCTACTTCTGAGCAGAAAAAGGAAGAGGTTTGAAAAGGAAAAAAAAAAAACCAAACAACTAAACAAAAAACTAAACAACAACAAAAAGAAACAGAACAGCTACTTCAAGGCAGACAAAGCCTGCTTGATGGCTGTAGCAGAGACACTCGCTTCTGGATGGCTCTCCAAAAGAGTTCCTCTATCAGCTCCTCGACACATCTCTGCATGATGATCTCAAGGAAAGGATCTCATTTCTGTGACACCACACGTTAAAGTCATCAGTTTCATTGTCTGTAGCCATTGTCCTAAAGTCAGTGGCCATTGCGAGTCAGGTGTTAAGACAGCAGAAAACTTAAACAGTGTGCTTCACTGCTTGAGAAACACCACTCCAATTTTGTGAAAGTGACATTTCTTAGCTTAAGGGTTATTCTTGCCTGATATATTTCCACTAAAGTATCATTTTTTAAGTCTTCTCTGATATAGAAGTAACCTATCATCCTTCAGATGAGGGATTACTAACAAGTTTATGATTTGGGCAGCAATTATGGGTTATCAATAATTGCTTTGTTTGAGCAAACAGATTTCAGCAATTTCTCACCAGTAAAATATTGCTCTCCTGACATCTACCCTTCATACTGGAAAAAAAAAAAAAAAAAAAAAAAAGGAGTTAGCCTGTTGTTAGGTGTGGTCTCCTCAGAGATCCTAATTGCCATGGAGTCGTGAATTTTCAAGAATTTCCTTTCTCCTCAGGCCTGAGCTGATACAATACCCTTCTCCTGAGGAATTCAAATTATTTAGCCCCTCTTCTGTCATTAGCACTCCCTGCTCCGTCAGTTGGGAGGAGATTCGATAAGATACCTGTGATCACATACCTTCAGGAGGGAGCAGATGGTCTGGGTTAGGGTGAGGGGTGAGGGAGCTGACTTGGTGGCCATCCAAGGCAGTAGCAAAGTCTAGGCCTGAGTGGGAGCACAGACCAGAGTCACACAGCCAAACTCTTGTCGTTCCTTTTCTGCTTTTAAAATTGTTTTAGAAACAAATGGGAGACTAGCCTTGGGACTCCCTTTACACTTTTATCCTTCTCTGCCCTACAAAAATCTAATTATTGTTGCATGTAACGTTGACTTGTTTTGAGCTCTGTTTTCACCGATTTATCACATTTAGTTTTTAGTTTACTCCGTTTTGTCCTAGAGGGGAAATTTTTACGGATTTCAGCTTCTCCTAAGAACAGTTCGGGAGGATATCCACAATAGGTTTTGTAAGTCTGATCAGACTCTGCATAAAAGCTACAGCTGGAAAAATCGCCGGTTTCAAGTGAATTATTTCCTGTTTAATGAGTCCATGTCTTTGGACTCATTAGCCCTTAGCACAGTGCAGTAAAGTCCTTTAAAGACTTCTGACCAAAAAAAAAAAAAAACTGAAGTATGGTGTGTGTATGCAAAAGTGAGTGTGTGGTCACACGTATGTTTGAACACATTCACAAGCCAACACATCCCTTAGGTTTGGTGCAGAGGCTACAATAAGAGTTTAAAGTTCTAGCCTGGTCTACAAAGTGAGTTCCAGGACAGCCAGGGCTACCCAGAGAAACCCTGTCTTGAAAAACCAAAAAAAAAAAAAAAAGAAAAAAGAAAGAAAGAAAGAAAGAAAGAAAGAAAGAAAGAAAGAAAGAAAGAAAGAAAGAGAAGTTGAAAGTTAAAAATAATAGGCAGAGAGTCTCAGAAGCCTAAATATTGTTTCCATTTGAGTGCTACAAAAGCGTCTGAGTGGTTTGTGTTCTACCTAAAATGGTTCGCTTGTAAATAATGAATGATAGAAAAGGCAGGTTTGGTACCTAAAGCCCCTTTCCATCCCAAAAGAAATTTATGATCTTTTCAAAATTTTCAATAACTCCGGTGTGTGAAATATTCTTGACCAAAGTCCTCTCAGGCAACCAGCTGGCATTACACCCCATATAAAGCAGGGCTACTTCACCTTACACAAGACACCAGACCCCTATTGGAAGGACTGGTCTATAAATGGAAGGGTGATTAGCACTGATTTTGTTCTCTGTCTAGTAGACGCTAGTAGCCAGTTGTATAAGCAAAAAATGTCTTGTCATCCCTAAGGGAGAGATAGGAACAGAATTAGCACCATTTATGAATCACTGATATAAGGGAATGATGGAGTGGGGGAGGGGGAGGGTCTTACTAAAGAAACCTAACTGAAAATTAAATTTTAGTTAATTTATTTAGTGTGTATGTGTGTTTATGTGTGTAAAAGATAGATAGATAGATAGATAGATAGATAGATAGATAGATAGATAGATAGATAGATAGAAAGAAAGAAAGATAGATGATGGATAGATGGGTGGGTGAATGGATGGATAGATAGATAGATAGATAGATAGGCAGATAGCTAGAGAAAGGAGAAAGAGTGGGGTGCACATGTGCTAGGGCATGCATGTAGAGGTTAGAGACCAACTCTCTTGAAGTAGATTCTTTCTAACTACCATGGAATCAGGGATCAGAATTATGTCTCAGTTGTCTTTACTAGCTGAGCTATTTAGCAAGCCCCTGAAAAGTAATCTTATTTTTAAACTGCTATTGTACTTGGATGGACACGGCCACACCACTTGGCTTCTCCTCCTGTAAGAAGTTTTCTGTTATCTGGAATCTGGTCTTGTCTTCTAAAACAAGTACTGACCAAAAGAATGTGTACAAGGATATTGTTATGACTCTGAAGATGGACCTTTAAAGGTTTTCGCAACTGCCAGCTTGGTATCTGGGGATGCGTCTCTATGGAGCTCCACATTGAAAGGCAGTCTAGCTTCCTATAAGAAGGCACATGAGAACAAAGCATGACATGGTAGCCAACAGACGTGAAAGGCACCATCTAGAACTGCAGAAACAGCAGGTCTCCATCTAACCCAGCTTATGAGTGAACTTGTGTGAAATTAGACCAAGAAACACTTATCCAATCGGTGGAATCGGGAGGGAGATAGAGAATTGTGTAAAATCTCTACATTTTGCAATGGTTTGCTATGGAGCAAACACTAACAAGTAGATGGATTCCTGCTTTGGACCCATAGAATGCCGCTGTCAAGAGACTCCTGTGTGAGATGTGGCAAATAAGGTCCAGAGAGATGAAAGGTGTCACAGTCATGACAACATGGTTCCCAGTGTCCTGAAAGATGCCATCTAACTTTTAACGAGCCTATTTTGCAGAGCCTTGTTCTAGTCAGATGGGAACATGTATTTATAGGATATAAATCATATATAAAACCCGTACAGAGAGTGAAGCTAAGGCTTTCTGCCTGTTCTCAAGCAGGTTAAAAATCTTAGGCACGGCCAGACGTGGTGGTGCATGCCTTTAATCCCAGCACTTGGGAGGCAGAGGCAGGTGGATTTCTGAGTTCGAGGCCAGCCTGGTCTACAGAGTGAGTTCCAGGACAGCCAAGGCTACACAGAGAAACCCTGTCTCGAAAAACAAAAACAAAAACAAACAAACAAAAAAAACTAAGACACTATCATAGAAAGAAAAGAAGAGGAGGGAGAGGAGGAAGAGGAGGAGGAGGAGGAGGAGGAGGAATCCAGAGTGTCAGGCAAAATAAATATATGTGGATTAAGCAGATAACAGTTATCAAGGTTTCATATTGATGACTTATTAACTTGGCTAGCCCAGTAACTGTCCCAGAACTTCCTTTTATTTATGGATTCCACTCAAAGCTGACAAAAAGAGTTTGCATGAGGTTTTTTGAAGTTGGAGGTGAAGACACAGCCTAGATCTGAGGACTGGTACCCGGGGTTAGATGCAAGGAAAGAGTGGTACAGGTGTCTATAGATTGGAACTAGCCCTGGTGCTCCCATCCTGATCCTGTGGCCCACTTGCTTGCTCATGTCCTAAGGCTTCAGCAGTTCCCTCCACAGATCGGCTTCAGCATCTTCATCTGCTGGCCTCCCAGAGTTTCCTTGAGCTCGGACTTTTCCAAGATCCAGATGCCAAGATAAGCCAGTTAGCACCTTTTTTGGTCTGATTTTATTTTTTTATTACATTTACCCTTTTTATTGTGCACATGTATACATGTGTGGAGTTCAGAGGACAACTGGCTAGAGTTGGACCTTGCCTTCTACCATGTGGATCCAAAAATGTAACTCAGGCCATCAAGCTTTACTGAAGGTGCCTTAATCTGCTGAGTCCTCTTGCCAGCACAAAAACCCAAGAGTGCTCTCTCTCTCTCTTTCTCTCTTTCTCTCTCTCTCTCTCTCTCTCTCTCTCTCTCTCTCTCTCTCTCTCTCCCTCTCTCTCTCCCTTTCTTTTAATTTATTTGCTTTATATCCTGCTCACTGCCTCCCTCCTGGTCACCCACTCCCACAGTCCTTTCCCCATTCCTCCCTCCCCTTTTCCTTTGCAAGGGTAAAGCCCCCCCCCAAGATATCCACCCCCACCCTGAACCATCCAAGTTTCTGCAGGACTAGGCACATCCTCTCCTACTGAGGCCAGACAAGGCAGCCCAGCTAGAAGAACAGATCACACAGACAAGAAACAGCTTTTGGGGTAGCCCCCACTCCAATTGTTCGGGACCCACATGAAAACCAAGCTGCACATCACATCTGCTGCATATGGGGGGGGGAGAGGAGGGTTTAAGTCCAGTCCATGTATGCTCTTTGGTTGGTGGTTCAGTTTTTGAGAGCCCCAAGGGTCCAGGTTAGTTGAATCTGTTGATCTTCTGTGGAGTTCCTATCCCCTTAGTGGCCCGAAATCCTTCATCCAACTCATCCATAAGAGTCTCCAAGCTTCATCCATTGTTTGGCTGTGGGCGTCTGCATCAGTATCAATCAGCTACTGGGAGGAGCCTCTCAGAGGATAGACATGCTAGACTCCTGTCTACAAGCATCACAAAGGCTATCATTCATAGTGTCAGGGATTGGTACTCGCCCATGGGATGGGTCTCAAGTTGAGCCAGTTATTGGTTAGCCATTCAGTCTTTGCTCCATCCCCTGTCCCTGCATTTCTTGCAGACAGGACAAATTTTGGGTCAAAAGTATCGTGGGTGGGTTGGTGTCCCCATCCCTCCACTGAGGTTCCTGTCTGGCTACAGGAGGTGGCCTCTTCAGGTCCATATTCTCAACAGGGAGTAGCTTTTAAATCTGCTCTTTCTCCTCTTCCTTTTAGATTTCTCCCACATTTATGTAGACTCTCCTACTGAGGATTATCATGACATAATGCTAACATTAGTATAGCAATCACAGTGTCTCATCATATTCAAGTTCTTTTATTTTTCAGATGTGCTCTGATAGATCCTATTCAGGAAGTAGAGATGCTGAGAACGGGATTTTGCTCTTGATTCCTCCCCTAGCTTCACATCCTTGCATCAGTGATACTGGGAAATGTCTTTCCATGATCATATATCCACCATTTACTTGGTATGGTCATGGACAGAGAGGGGCTAAGAGCAAAGCTCACAGTCATTCCTCTCAAAACAGCAAACGGAGTCAAACTGTTGTCTAAAAATATAGGGATCCTGCAGACAAATCTGGAGGATTTTAAAAATCAAGAGTAGATGGGCAAGAGAAGGTGAGGTGGTTCTGCAGAAAGAGACTGTGTCAGTCCCTAAGTGGTGACTCAAAACCACATGTAACTCAAGTTCTAGGAAATTCCATGCCTTCTTCTGGCATCTACAGTCACCACGCATGCACATGGTGCACATACATGCAGTCTAAGCACTCATACACATCTAATCAAATAAATAAATCTATGAATAAAATTCAAGTCCATAAGAATGGTTACAATCATGTTCCACTGTATACATGTAAGAAATGCTCAAGAATAAAGAAAAATTAAGTCAGGTGAGGTAGTGCTTGCCCTTAATCCCAGTACTCAGGAGGCAGAGGCAGGAGGATCCCTCTGAGTTTGAGCAGCCTGGTCTACACAAGGAGTTCCAGGTCAGCTAGGACTATGTAGAGAGACCCTATCTTTAAAAAATATATATTAAAATTAATTAATTACAAGACGTAAGGCAAAAGTAAAGGCTGACACTAGACTTGCTGGTGAGACAAGAGACCATTTATAGAGTTAGAAGGGAAATGTTTCGGAGAATATTCATGGTTTCCTTACCTGTGGAGTATACAAAAACTCTATGGGCAAATTTAATTTCGAATGACATAAAATCAGAAAAGAATAAAAAATTGTCTTTAAGACAAATTGAAATGCGCCAAGAAGCAGCAAACGCTACAAGCTCCTTGCTTGGTAAAACCTGCTTCACACTTCAGACAGCCCTAACATGGAATGCCTCTTCCATGGGGATTTAAAGGAATTATAAAATTCTAAAGAGTAACACAGCAGACAACAGTTCTGAATTTTAGACTTCTTTTTATTAGTACTTATTTTCCTTTATGTTTGCTTCACTGGGGGTAATGCGTGTGCCACAGCATAGCATACAAGCAGGGGTCAGAGGGCAACTTATGGTTCTCTCCTTCCACTATGTGGGTTCCCGAGATTGAGTTTAGGTCATCAGACCTGTGCAAGTGTCCCTGAGCCATCTCATGGGCTCATTTTGTCTGTCTGTCTGTCTGGTTTTGTTTGTTTTTTAGCTTTGTGTCTCAGGTCAAATACATACTTCTGAATCTCAGATCACTAAGTGTTTAACTCTGGAACAAAACAGATGGAAGGACCTACATTAATAAGTCTGCCACTCTCAAAGATGCCCTGAAGATCTCCTAGATACTTGTCAACTGTATGACTAGACCTGCACACAGGGACCCTGACTTCATAGATCTTCAGCAGAAACGGAACCAGGAAATCAGGTCCTTTTCAAACCATTACAGATGACTCTGAGCTCTTCGGCTTACAATCACACCACGGGGAATATTTATCTGTATCCAACGGCAGGAGCTCCTTCCTGTTCTCAGGACCAAAGGAAATAATGTAAATGTTGTTTTAAAGACATAAAAAAGACCACATAGCATAGAAGAAGAAAAAAAAAAATCCAGCCACACCATTTGCTTTTGTTCCTGTGATAAAGCGTGTAAGTTTGCTCTGTGTGTATGCCTGTGTTAGAGTGTGTGTGTGTATGCCAGTGTGCAAACATCCGGTACTGATGTCCTTGATGTGGTCTTCAGCTTTGCATCAGATGTGAAGACATGAGGGTCTCAGCTTTGCCAGTAGGCCCTAGAAGATGGTCCTAAATGAAAGGGAACCCTTCTCTCACATTGTACTGTGCATTCAATAGCAATGGTAATAAAAGCATAATATCAACCAGGTGAACTTATTTGTGGGACAAATACGTCTATTTTCTTTATAATACAGTGAATTCTAGAGAGCTAGGCAAAACTATGGTCCATAGAAAGAGGTTCTGTTCAGGAAAATAGAGTTCAAATTCACAGCTTTCGGGAAGCAGCAGAGGATCTTGTCTATAAGAGGCTCTGGGTGTGAAGTGGGTTGTCAGTCTTCCAAATCTGGAATCCAATTTTTCTTGTTTGTCCAGAGTGAAAAAATGGCATCTGGAATGGCATTACATCTAAAGGCAACTATTCCAAACATTCTCTCCGGCATCTTTACTCTGTAGACTTTCTGTCCCCGTAGCAAATGACTTCCCAATGCTGCCTTCACCCACCTCAATCCTGATTTTCCCAAAACACCCTGCTCAGGCTTCATCTCTTCTCAAGGCCTTCTCCTGAAGTCCCTACTGCTCATCAAGCAGACGCCCCACCCCACAGTCTATGGAAGTAGAGTACTTCTTGGATCCATGGGTTGTAAGACTGACATCTGCGACCTCTCTTCTTCTGCTGAAGACCTACTACTTTGCAAGGCCCTGAACCTCAGCCTACTTGTCTCTATAACTTTCCGGGGCTGAGTAGACAAGGGGTTAATGAACACTTGTGTAATAAGTGGGTTTCAAACAAGCAAATGTTAATTATTATATAATAATTCTACTAGGGGCTGGCTTCATACCTTTAATCCAAGCATTTGTTGTGGGGACTGGAGGCGGGCAGAGGCAGATAGACCTCTATGACTTCAAGTCCAGTCTGGTCTACATAGTGAGTTCCAGGCCAGCCAGGACTGCATAGTGAGATCTTGTCTCAAAAAAAAAAATCTAATAAAGTATAGTGTCTATTACAGCCCAAGTGTTAATTGCAGGTATGAAAAACACTACATTAAGATCAGGCATGATGTACATTTGTTTCTTAGCCACAGAATCAAATGTGTGAATGTCTACACCCATGCCAAACCAGGGAAACAGTGTGGTTTGCATCTTGTGAGTGGTGTCAACTTACAGTATGATGAGTATTCGCTCATAGTCTCTTGAATTGTCATTCTCTCTTTCTCTCTCTCTCTCTCTCTCTCTCTCTCTCTCTCTCTCTCT
>NC_034607.1:19440704-19453153 GCF_900095145.1 Mus pahari | reverse complement strand
CTCCCTCTCTCTCTCCCTCTCCCCCCTCTCCCTCCCTCCCTTTCCCTCTCTCTCTCTCCCTCTCCCTCTCCTTCTCTCTCTCTCCCTCCCTCTCCCTTTCTTCCTCCCTCCCTCCTTTTCTCTCTTTCTCTTTCTTTCTCTCTCTTTCCCTCTACACCCCTCTATATATAGCCTTGGAACCAAAATTTAGCAAACAGTGATCATCCTATGGTTCTGGTCTCACTGATGGCCCCACTAGTCCTATAGCATTCTTTGAGATAAATGTACAAACTCTCCAAACCAAGAATTAAAGGAAAAAATAAGGGTTTAATTTTTTTAAATAAAATATTCCCTTTTGTTGGTTGATTTATTTAAAATCCATCCCCATCACTTGATTAGCATCATTTATTCTGGTATAATTCTACACTTGTTGCTTTGTTCAGAACTTTAAGTTCAGAGCACTATGTGTTTTGTATTTCCCCCCTCTGCTCACTGAGCTGCATGGTTCCAGGCAAACTGTGATTAAGAAAATGAGTTTTGCTTTTAATCAATTAAATTAAAAAGTTGGCACAATGAAGCTCATAACTCCTTAAAATAATGACTAAATAAAAAGGAGCTAGTTTAATATTTAGCACAGTGAGACAGCCATCAGAAGGTAATAAAACCAGACATATTTAAAGAGATAAAAGTGACAAACCTATGTGATACATACGGTTTATCCCAATAGCCTCTAAAATGAGCATCTTACCATACTGTACCTGCAGATCATTGTGCCTCAAACCAAACCCACCATCATGTTACAAAGCCATCACTCCTAAGGCCTTTACATCATCAGCAAGAAACACGATGAGAAAACCATGATGCTATTTCTTTTTGTCTGTCTTTTCTTTTATTGAAAATAGTTTTTTTTTCCCTCACACAATGTATCCTGATTATGCTTTTCCCTTCCTCTACTCCTCCCATTTCCTCATCACTCCCCCTCCCAACTGAATCCACTTTCTTTCTATCTCTCATTGGAAAACAAATAAGCTTCTAAGGGATAATAGTAAATATATAATCATTAACATAATACAATTGTCTTAGTCAGGGCTTCTACTCCTGCACAAACATCATGACCAAGAAGCAGTTGGGGAGGAATGGGTTTATTCAGCTTACACTTTCCACATTGCCGTTCATCACCAAAGGAAGTCAGGACTGGAACTCAAGCAGGTCAGAAAGCAGGAGCTGATGCAGAAGCCACGGAGGGATGTTCTTTACTGGCTTGCTTCCCCTGGCTTGTTCAGCTTGCTCTCTTATAGAACCCAAGACTACCAGCCCAGAGATGGCACCACCCACAAGGGGACCTCCCCCCTTGATCACTAATTGAGAAAATACCTTACAGCTGGATCCCCCACTGAAGGTCCTTTCTCTGTGATAACTCCAGCTGTGTCAAATTGACACAAAACTAGCCAGTACAATGATAAAAATAAAACTAATTATCAGAATTGGCAAATAAGGAAACAAAAGGAAAAGACCTCAAGAAAAGAAAACACAAAAATTAGAGACCCACCTGTTCACACTTCCCTGGAACCCCATAAAAAACTAGCCTGGAAGCCATGATACAAATTCAGAGGACCTGGTGCAGACCCAGTCGGACCTTGTGCTTGCTGCCTTAGTCCCTGTGAGTTGGTATGAGTATGAGTTTTGACCATATTAATTAATAGGGCTTTGTTTCCTAGGTGTCCTCCATCCCCTCTGGCTCTTACAATCTTTCTACCTCCTCCTCCACAGGGTTCCTGAGTCCTGAGGGGAGGGATTTGATGGAGACATCCCATTTAGAGCTGAGTATTCTGGCTGGGAGTCTCTGTATTTGTTCCCATCTGTTGTTGGAGGAAATTTCTCTGATGATGGCTGAGCAAGACAGTGATCTATGAGCATGGCAGATTGTCATTATTGGTCAGTTTTGTTTTGTTTTGTTTTAAGATAGTAGTATTTGGTTTTACCATAGGTTCACTGGCTATCTAGTCTTGGGTTTTTGATCACCCAAAAAGTGTCAGGTATGGGTTGCATCTTGTGGAGTGGGCCTTAAGTCACATTCAATATTGATTAGTTACTCCCACAAGCTTTGTGCCACTATTGCCCTAGCATAACTTACAGGCAGGACACACAATAGATCAAAGGGTTTGACTGGGTTAGTAGGCTTCCATATGACCCCTCAAATGGCCCTTAACTTTAGCTGTCTTTCTCCATATTCACTCCCTCTCCCTACACACTTTATCATCCATCCATCCATAAATAACTATTCAATTTTCATTTTCTAAAGAGATCTATCTGCCCCCAACCCTAGTCCTTTACTCTATACATACTATCATGGTTTCTATGTTTTGTAGCTTGCTTATCATTAACTTAACAGCTAATATACACATATAAGCAAGTATATACCCATTCTTTCTGGGTGAGGGATACCTTGCTCTGTATGATTTTTCTTCTCCCTTTCCAATTTGTGTACCCTTGATTTCCTTCAGTCATCTCTAGCTAGGACTTCAATTACTATATTGATTTTCATGTGTTTTGATGTGTTCTTGGATTCATGTTGCAAGTATTTTAGTGGGTATTTTTACATCTATATTCATAAGGGAAATTACTCTTCAATTCAATGTCTTTGTTGAGTCTTTATGTGGTTTGTGCATCAGGATAACTGTGGCCTCATAAAGTGAATTGGGCAATGTTCTTTCTGCTCTGTTTTATGGAACAATTTGAGGAGTATTGGTGTTAGCTCTTTGAAAATCTGGTAGGGTTTTATGCTAAAACTGTGTGGCTCTGAGCTTGTTTTGGTTTCAAGACTTTTAACAACTGCTTCTATTTCACTAGGGGTTCTAGGTCCACTTAAAGTGTTTCCCTGATCTTGATTTAACTTTAGTAAGTGGTACCTATTGAAAAAATTATCATTCGCTTTAAGTTTTCCAACTTTGTGGAGTACAGTTTTTTCAAGTACATGATTCTCTGGCTTTCCTCTGTGTCTGTTGCTATGTCCCCATTTTTGTTTCTGATTTTTTTTAATTTGCATATTCTTGTTCTACCATTTAGTTAGTTTGGACAAGGGTTTGTATATCTTGTTGATTTCCTCAAAGAACCAACTCTGCTTCACTGATTTTTTTTTTTATTCTTCTCTGTTTCTGTTTCATTCACTCAAGTTGTCAGCTTGATTATTTCTTGCTGTCTACTCCTTTTGGGTATGTTTGCTTCTTTTCGTTCCAGAGCTTTCAAGTGTGCTGTTAAGTTGCTAGTATGAAATCTAGCATTTTTTTTTAATGTAGCTATATTTAGTGCTATGAACTTTCTTCTTATCACCACTTTCATTGTGTTAATTAAGTTTGGTATGCTGTGTATTCATTTTCATTGACTTCTAGAAACTCTTTGATTTCTTTCTTCATTCTATTTTGACCCATTTTTCATTCAGTAGAGAGTTGATAAGTTTCCGTGAGTTTGTAAGCTCTCTGTTATTTCTATTATTGATACTCAGCTTTAATCCATTGTGGTCTAATAGGAAATATATATATATATATATATATATATATATATATATATATANTATATATATATATATATATATATATATATATATATATATATATATATATATATATATACACACATCTTGAGACTTGCTTTGTGTCCATGTCTGTGGTTAATTTTGGAGAAAGTTCTGTGAGGTGCTAAGAAGGTATATTCTTTTATGTTTGGATGAAATGTTCTGTAAATATATTTAGATCGGTTTGTTCTAACATCTGTTATAGTATTTCTCTGTTTAGTTTCTGTTTGACTTGTCTGTTGGTGATAGTGAGGTTATTGAAGTCTTGCACTATCAGTTTGAGAGGGTCAGCTGTAGTATTGATTCTTTTTTTTTTTTTTTCAAGACAGGGTTTCTCTATGTAGCCATGGCTGTCCTGGAACTCACTCTGTAGACCAGGCTGGCCTCGAACTCAGAAATCCTCCTGCCTCTGCCTCCCAAGTGCTGGGATTAAAGTGCCCGGCTCGTATTGTTTCTTCTAAGTAACCGGGTACCCTTGTTTTAGGGGAATGGATGTTAAGAATTGAGATGTTGTCTTGGTAGAGTTGTCCTTTGGTGAGTATGAAGTTTGTTTTTTGAGTTTGTTTTGTTTGTTTGTTTAACCAATATCTTTTAATTAGTTTTATATTGAAGTCTACTTTGGTAGTTATTAAAATGGCTACATCAACTTGCTTCTTAGGTCCCTTTGCCAAGAATATCTTTTTCCAACCCTTTACCCTGAGGTAATGACTATTCTTGCTGTTGAAGCATGTTTCTTGTAGGCAGCAGAAGGATAGATCCTATTTTCACATCCATTCTGTTAGTCTGTGTCCTTCTCTTGAGGAACTGAGACCATTAATACTGGGAGATATCAATGACTAATGATTGTTAATTCCTGTTATTTTGTTGTTATTGGTGGTGGTGGTGGTGGTGGTGGTAGTGTCTCTGTGAGTGTGTGTGTTTATGTGTGTGGCGCACATGCATGTACACACACATGCTTCCTTTGTTTTGGTTTGCGGGTGTGAGATTATTAATCTCCTGTGTTTTCATTGTTGGGTTAGATTTTTCCTTCTAGCACCTTTTGTGAGACTGGATTTATAGATACATATTGTTTAAATTTGACTTTATCATGGAATATCTTATTTTCTCCATTTATGGTGATTGAAAGTTTTGCTGGGTATAGTAATCTGGGCTAGCATCTTTGGTCTCTTAGTGTCTATAGCACATCTGTCCAGGCTCTTCTGGTTTTAAAGAGTCTCAATTAAGAAGACAAGTGTAATTCTGATAGGTCTGCCTTTATATGTTACCTGGTCTTTTTCCCTTACAGCTTTTAATATTCTTTCTTTGTTCCACATGTTTAGTTATTTGATTATTATGTGGTGAGGGGATTTTCTTTTATGATCCAATCTCTTTGATATTCTGCGTGCCTCTTCTATCCTTATAGGCATCTCCTTTTTTAAGTTAGAAATTTTTTCTTCTTTGATTTTGTTGAAAATATTTTCTGGGTCTTTGAGCTGAAATTCTTCTTTCCTCTATTCTTATTAGTCATAGGTTTGGTCTTTTCATAGAGTCTCAAATTTCTTGGATGTTTTGTGCTAAAAGTTTGGTTTTTTTTTTTTTTTTTTTTTTTTTTTTTTTTTTTTTAGGTTCCACATTTTCTTTGACTGATATATCAATTCCTTCTATCATATCTTCACTGCCTGGAATTCTCTCTTTGGTCTTCTTGTATTATGTTGATGAAGCTTACCTCTATAGTTCCTTTTCGAATTCCTAAATTTTTCATTTCCAGAATTCTCTCAGTTTGTATTTTCTTCATTGCTTCTATTTTCATTTTCAGGTTTTGAACATTTCATGCATTCTCTTCAACAGTTTTGGTTTTGTTTATCCATTGCCTGGTGGTGGTGGCGCAGGCCTTTGATCCCAGCACTTGGGAGGCAGAAGCAGGTGGATTTCTGAGTTCGAGGCCAGCCTGGTCTACCAAGTGAGTTCCAGGACAGCCAGGGCTACACAGAGAAACCCTGTCNAGCAGGTGGATTTCTGAGTTCGAGGCCAGCCTGGTCTACCAAGTGAGTTCCAGGACAGCCAGGGCTACACAGAGAAACCCTGTCTCAAAAAAACAAAAGAACAACAACAACAAAAATAAGTTTATCCATTTCTACTTTAAGGACTGCTATCATCTTCGCATAGGTGAATATTCGTGGTTTGCTCTTGTAGGGTAGCTGAGCTCTGGTGGAAACATATTACCCTGACTGTTGTAGGTTTTGTTCTTAAGCTGGTGCCTAGGCATCTGGGTCTGTGGTGATTAGAGGTCTAGTGCGGATTTCTGGAGTTGCCTTTGCTGGGTAGGTGCTTCATTCTATTCTTTGGTTTGTGTTTCCTCTCTGAATTTCCAATGTTGGTTGCGGGTTGCCGTTTTACTGACCAGCTTGGCTGATGTGTTCTTGGGGAATGCTTACGGATTTTGGAAGCTGGGGCAAGGGGAGTTCAGGACGTGGATGGTTAGTGGGATCCACAGGAGACCTGGACAGTGGGCAGGAGGGCCTGCAGCTGGTGTTCGGTTGCAGTGCTAGGAAGGAATCTGAGGGGTTGGGTCTGCTCAGGGGAACAGAGTGGAGAAGGCCTTCTGGCAAGTGTAGCCTGTTGTCAGGTTAGGGAAATGTCTGCCAAAGTTGGGGGCTGGGACACAGGGGGAAGGGACTAGGGGGGAAGGGAGGATGATAGGAGGGGATGGTCTGTGGGATCTACAGGAGGTGTAAAGATGGGAGCATGTTGCTGCTAGTGTTTTGTTGCAGTGCTAACAAAGACCCTAAGGGTTTGTTCTGAGGGAACAGAGAGAGTGAAGAGGGTCTGTCTGCAACCTACCTGGTCTATCTTTCTTTCTTTCTTTCTTTCTTTCCTTTCTCTCTCTTTCTTCCTTCTTTCCTTCTTCCTTCCTTTCTCCTTTCTTTCTTTTGGTAGTCTCATATAGCTCAGACTAGCTTTGAAATTATGCTGTAAGCAAGAATGATCTTGAACACCCGAACTCCTGGCCCTCCTGCACTGGGATTATAAGAGTACACAATAACACCCACAACTTGATACTGACATTTTATTTATTTGTCTGAGATATTTTGACAGGGTCTCCTCATTAGGTCCATGCCTACTTACAACTTGTGGTGCAACTAAGACTAGTTTTGAACTGCTTGAACCACAGGGGGGCAACTTTCCAAGTGCCAGATGGATCCCAGGTAAGTGCCACCACACCTGACATTATAAGACTGTCATAACAAAAGTCAGAAGTGTGACATATTGAAAACCTAGGTTTGCTTCATAGCTAACATTTTGAACTAAAAACAAACAAAAACAAACAAACAAACAAACAAAAAGCTGACTTTAATCTGGTGTTAGGAAACTTTAAAAAGAATACAGTGGTGTAATGGCTATTCCTCATTGTCAATTTGACTGTATCTGGAATGAACTACAATCCAGAATTGGAGAGCTCCCCTGTGATCCAGATCTTGAGGCTGGAAGACACAAGTTTCTGACCTAGATCTTAGCATGGAGATCTTGAGGCATAGTGGCTATGAAAAGCTTAGGCCCAGGCAAGGTAGTACACGCCTTTAATCCCAGGAGACTGAGGCAAGGAGATCTCTGAGTTCAAGGTCAAAAAGGGACAAAACAAGTCCCAGGTCCAGGAGTGGTGGGACACACCTTTAATCTGGGTCACACCTTCTGCTGGAGACCTACATAAGGACATTGGAAGAAGGAAGATTCATTCTTCTTCGCCGCCTGCATTTACTTGCCAGCACATCTGTTGGAGTCTACTTCTACAGAAGACCAGCTGAAACAACTAGCCTTGTGGGACTGAACAACTACTAGATTCTTGGACTTCCAATTCACAGCTGACCATTGCTGGACTACAGACTGTAAGTCATCATAATAATTTCACTCAATATAAAAAGACATTCCATAGGTTCTGTGACTCTAGAGAACCCTGACTAATACAAATGGCTAGGCATGTTCCACTCTTGACTGTTGAATGCCCATTTCCTTGACTGTCTAACCTATCTCTGTTACTGGTAGGTTGTCTCTAGATTAGTATCCACCTATTGAATTCCAACACCTTCTACATATCTCTCTTTTCAGGCTCTCCTTCATGCACGGGCATGCAGAGGAGTAGAGCGATGGTATTTGTTATTCTGTTAGTGCAGTTTTATTAACTTTCCCAGTGCTGGCCTTTGTAGCAGAGAACTGCAACCTGTGATCATATGGTACACTGTCGTCTTGAAACACATAGTGGGAACTTGAGAAGGGATCATAGAATTTGTCCTGGAGTTTAAGAATGAATTGCCCCACTATTCCTTCTGGCCACTTGGGCTCTTCGTTTGGAACTGATCATGTCTCCCTACAATATCTGAGTACCCAGCCACATGAACACAGCTTCATTCACCTAGAAGCCCATAATATATCTATTATGCATTAAACATGTGTTCAAAAAATCTGTATCGTATAAGATCTATCAGAAGGAATAGGGCTTTGCTGACATTGTTTTTCCTGAGTTTAGTGTAGATGAGAAAAAAACTAACCAGATGAAACAGTGACAAGAGAAAGATAGTCACTGTGGCTGCTGGTCACTGATGTGGCTCTTTATGGTGTCATTTTCAATTTATGCTTGTACATGGATGTATTGGGTCGAGTGTATATGTGCCTCTTTTCTAGTGACTGCTATAAAGCTTGGGCTGAGGTTCAAGGCTAGCCTGGGCTGCATAGCATTACATCTTATGATACAGTTTCCAAAAGAAAGAAAGAAAGAAAGAAAGAAAGAAAGAAAGAAAGAAAGAAAGAAAGAAAGAAAGAAAGAAAAAGAAATTAAAAAACCATTTAAACAGCTTAGGTGATAAGTATTTTTCTGGATAATATCTTCAAATGGGTTGCTTTCTCTATTTTCTCCACTTTGCATTTAATCCTTTTTGACTCCCCACAATACAGGACAAAATCCAAACTCTTAGAATTTGTTCAAAATGATGAAGGTCCAACTTGCTGATCAACTCCACAAAAATCTCTTTTCAACTTCTCCCTTAGAGTCAAAGGAGGAGGTGCTAAGTGAGGAGTCCAGATCCTTCCTTATAAGAAGCTGTGTGTCTGTCTTCTCTGCTTGGGAATGATGTGGACCCTGATTTATGCATTGTGTCAAGAAGCAGATTCAGATTCAAATGTGTGATCCCTGCCACTCTGCCACTTCAAATCTCAAGAAGAAAGGAGGGGCCATCTCCCAAGGCAGGATAGGAGAACCATATCCATCAGATGAGCCCAGCCAGGGACCAGAGGAGGATCCCAAACACTGGGCCATCAAATCCACAAGATACGAAATCTGTAGCCCAAAAAGTCCATTAAAAAGAAAGTGGCCATAAAATTTAATATGAATATCTTTAAGAACACCCCCTCCTCGACCATGATCAATAAATAGGTCAGTGACCCTGAAAGTCAAACAGAGCTATTTGATCAAAATGGAATAAATGCAAGGCCATGGAAAGAATGAGGAGACAGAAAAGCTACTAGACTTTTAAATTACAGATAGGCAGCAGGGTGTGGTGGCACATACCTTTAATCCCAGTACTCCGGAGGCCGAGGCAGGCAAGTTTGTGTGAGTTTGAGATAAGCCTGGGCTACAAAGAGAGCTCCAAGTCAGCCAGAGCTGACACCCAGAGAAACCCTGTCTCAAAAAAAATTTAAAAAAAAGCAAAACCAAACCATTACAGATAGGTCCCCCATAATCTGAGCAGCAGTTGGGAGGTTGGAAGCCAGCCTAAACTGCAGAGCAAGACCCTGCATGTCCAACCTCACACCCCAAAAAGCTGAGACTCATAAGATTAATACACAAGGTTTGGAATAAAGAGCATTCAAATGAAACTCCCCTAAGCTTAAATACAAGTGTACATTTTTATATGAAGTCAAGTATATTAATGAGTGCCTTTAATCCCAGCACTCGGGAGGCAAAAGCAGAGAGTCCTCTACGAGTTCAAGTCCAACCTGGTCTACATAGTGAGTTTCAGACCTACTAGACTACATGGTGAGATCTTGTCCTAAAACAAATAAATACAGTACAGATACAGTTTTAATTATAAGTTTTGTCCATCAACATTCAGAATGTCAAACAGAAAGAGGAAATTATAAAAGGTTCACAGAAATGTGAAAACGGTTTTCTTAAGCTTTGAATGCAGATGTCCTCGCAGATTCGGGTATGAGGGGAAAAAAATGGAAAAACAAAATCAGATTCTGAGATTAAATTGTTTTAAACCTAACCTCCAGAGCTATTAATTATTTATTTATAAGAATAAAAGATAAATCTGGAGGCATAAAAAGACTTGACAAAATTTCAACATAAAGTACTGGAATACTTAAAGAAAAGATGGGGGCAAAGAAGCTTAGACTAAAAGAGTAATAAAGAGCTCCTTCAGCTCCAGCACTCAGGAAGCAGAGGCAGGTGGATCTCTGTGAGTCTGAGAACAGCCTCTTAAAGGCTAGGCTTGCAACCAAAATACTGACACAGTTCCAGGCTAACCAGCAAGACCCTGTCTCAAATAAGTAAATAAAGTTACTCATTTCTTTATTCAGTTCAAATGATCATTATTAGTTGAGAAACTAAAACATTTAAGGGAATTATATGAATTTCTCTAGAAATAATAAACTCCTTTAAGAATTGGGAAGCAGAGGCAGGTGGATTTCTGAGTTCGAGGCCAGCCTGGTCTACAGAGTGAGTTCCAGGTCCAGGACAGCCAGGGCTATGCAGAGAAACCCTGTCTCAAAAAAACAAAAATAAGAAAAGAAAAGAAAAGAAAGAAAAAAAGAACTTTATTTATTTATTCATTTTACAATCCAACATTAGCCCTTCCTCTCCTCCCAGTATCCCCTCATGCAAGTCCTTCCCCCATTCCATCTTTTCCCTTTTTCAGAAGAGGAAGTCCCCCTCTGGGTATTGCCTCCCCACCAACAGCTCCCGCATACACACCTGCCTCCCCACCACCCCAAATAAACACACACACACACCCCACACCCTCACACCCCAAACCCTCAAACTCCCCCATCCCCATACATCAAGTTGTTACTGGATCCACAGGCAGGCAGGCAGGCAGCAAGCTTGGGGACAGCCCATGCTCCAGTTGTTGGGGGATTCTCATAAAGATCAAGCTACTCATCTGCTACCTATGTGCAGGGGGCCTAGGTTCAGCCTCTGTTGGCTTTTTGGTTGGTGATTCCATCTCTAGGAGCCCCCAAGGGTCCAGTTTAGTTGACTCTGTTGGTCTTCCTGTGGAGTCCCTGTACTCTTCAGGTCCCTCAATCCTCCCAACTCTTCTTTAAGACTCCCAGAGCTCCATTTAATATTTAGGTATGGGTCTCTGAACCTCTTTCCATTGGCTGCTTGGTGGGGCCTGTCAGAAGACAGTTATGCTAGGATCCTATCTTTGTAGATTGTCCCAGGCAGACCCACAATAATCAAGTTTTTAAAATAGCACATGGAAACATTAGAAGAAAGAGAAACATTGCCAGGAGGTGGTGGTGCACACCTTTAATCCCAGCACTCAGAGCTGAGGCAGGCAGATCTTTTGAGTTCTAGAGGATCCTAGTCCACAGAGGGAGTTCCAGGGTAGCTGGAACTACACAGAGAAACCCTGTCTCACCACCCCCCAAAGAGGCAGGGAGGGTAGAGAGAGAAAAGGGAAATGGGATATTACTTATTTTTGCTCATGGTTGATAAATGTTCACATTCAGTCTTTCAACCCAGATTCTGGGTTATAATGACTTTATACTCCTGGTGGCAAAGTAAATGACATTCTTATTTTTACTAATCTCTGGTTCACTATCCCTCCAATGAAGATGACATAAATACCTACATTCCTTCTCTTTTGATGCATGTCTTAGTTAAGGTTTTACTGCTGTGAACAGACACCATGACCAAGGCAACTTTTACAAGGACACCATTTAATTGGGGCTGACTTTCAGGTTCAGAGGATTAGTCCATTATCATCAAGGCATGATCATGGCAGCATCCAGGCAGGCATGGTTCAGGAGGAGCTGAGAGTTTCTACATCTTCATCTGAAGGCTGCTAGGAGACTAGTTTCCAGGCAACTAGAGTGGGTGTATAAAAGCCCATGCCCACAGTGACACACCTACTTTTACAAGGCCACGCCTTCTTATAGTGCCATTCCCTGGGCCAAGCATATACAAACCAGCACAATGCATATATGTGAAATTTTCCCTGTGATCATCATTAGATCCACCTATGGATTGCATATAATCTCCAAGCTCCTGGTTTCAAAGTGATCCTGCAAGAGAGCTGGCTCTCTGTCGTCAAATATGCCAAATTGTCAATGTCTCACAATGTGAAAGGAGGAAAGGTTATGGCACAGATGACTTACGACCTGAAAGTATAAATCTTGTAATTCCAGGGAAACCACATAGTGCAGGCAACTGCTGAAGTGCTCTTTAAAGAACTTGGACTCCTGAGGTGGCCAAGTGGGTAAACAATGCTTGCCACCAAGCCTGACCATATCCTAGTTCAATATCTGGGACCCCACATGGTAGAAGAGAATGAATTCCCACAAGTTGTCATCTGACCTCTCATGTATACTGTGGAATGATTATGTCATCCTCCTACTTCCACACACAAAATAAATAGATGTAATCAATGTTTTTTAAAAAAAAAAACCACCTTCACAGATTGCAGAGCATCAGAGACCACCCCTGTTGCAAGTCCCATGGCAGTGAAAGCTATTGTCTTACTGGCCTGATTCTTGGCTTCCTTTCTTTGTACACAATGCTTTGTGTTACACATAGTACAATATATAAAAAAGGATGTGTGTGATTTTATTCCATGAAGTTACTGAGTATATTGAAAATAACATTTTGCTGGGCGATGGTGGCTCACGCCTTTAATCCCAGCACTTGGGAGGCAGAGGCAGG
>NC_034607.1:19439533-19440693 GCF_900095145.1 Mus pahari | reverse complement strand
GGATTTCTGAGTTCGAGGCCAGCCTGGTCTACAGAGTGAGTTCCAGGACCAGGACAGCTAGGGCTATACAGAGAAACCCTGTCTCAAAAAATAAATAAATAAATAAATAAATAAATAAATAAATAAATAAATAAAAATAACATTTTGAAAAAGTTATAAACGTGATCAGGAAACATGGGCACGTTATCTGAATATAGTTTTTGGTTTTAACTAATAAGAAATTGTCCACAGACTTCAGCTGCCTAAGGGCTGTAATGGCCATTTTATGAGGATGGAAATGACCTAAAGAACTTTAACAAACAGGAAGAAAACTTAAGTAAGTAAGTAAGGAGAAGAAGAAGAAGGAGTAAAAGGGGAAGATCAAAGATGTCCATGTCCGTATTCACCCACACATCAGCACCCTGAGCCCTACCAAAGCCCTTTCTCTAAGTTCTGCTTTGCTTTGCTATCTAAATTCTTGAACACTTTGAAAAAGGAATAACTAATATAAAATCCCCCAATTTATTTAGTAACTCAGAGTAGCCCGGATAGCAAGAAAAGAAAGTAATTATAAAGAGGAGAATTATTAAACTAATGAAATATACACAATTTCTAGATAAAATAACAAAGCATGGAAAAGTACGTTGACTGATGCAAGGGAGGGGGAGGAGAGGGGAAATAACAAAGCATTTAAGTCTATCTACTGCAGCACAGGAGGGGGAGGAGGAGGGAGGGGAGGGGAGGGGAGGAATCAGGGAGAAAATAGATGACTTAGAAACATTATAAATTGTTTAGGAATGAAGGTGTCAATTTTCTCTAAATTAGGAGGTAGATCAAGCTCTGGGAGACAGACTTTGGAAGACATAGGACAAATCTGACTGTTGAAGGAAAGACGAAGATTTTTCCAGAGAAAGTAGGCCCACGAGGTGTTGAGTCTTCTGCAGTTCTGCAGGTGAGACACTGCAACCCCCAGGCAAGCTTTTCTTCAACAAAGTATCTCAAAGTATCTGTTTAGCTGCAGGGCAGTGGCAGCTGCCAATCTGCCTGCAGACACGGGTTAAGAAAAAGTATTTGGTCAAGCACCTGGCTCACTCTGTAATTTATTGCTTGGGAAGTTGAGGAAGGAGGATGAAGTGTGTGTGTGTGTGTGTGTGTGTGTGTGTGTGTGTGTGTGTGTGTGT
>NC_034607.1:19430081-19439504 GCF_900095145.1 Mus pahari | reverse complement strand
TGTGTGTGTCTGTGTGTATTTTCTATCAAATAGAATTGGAGAGAGCAGAGCTTCAAGTTTATTTTCCTTTCTTATAGTTTCAAATTTCTACACCTACTGTACTAGTTTTAAAACATACAAATCTAAAGTTATTTCCAAGTTGGAAAAATGTCATAAATAATTTCATTATTTGGCAAACTACTGACTGTTAATGCTCCAGTTTGTTTTCATCCAGTGTTTTTGATGTAAAAAAAAAAGGTATTTTTACAAAATAGAACCTCATTGAACCTTTTGCTTTTTAACCAGCTTCCCCATCTTCTATGGCATTAAATATTTCTTTAGTATCATTTTTAATGGCTGAATAGAGCCTGCTTGTTAAATATTTATGTCTTATCCAGTTCTTGTTCCTACCAAAAAAAAACTTCCATAAAAATCTTGTAGCTAAAATTTTGCAAACATTTATGACTATTTTCTTAGCATGAGTCTCCTAAAGTGAAAACACTGGTTTAAAGGTTTTATGCAAAATTCTAAGGCATTCAATAGATATGGCCAAACTGCCTTCCAGAAAGATTTTAAAAATTTACACTCTCACCAACAGCATATGACAGTGCCTCTTTTCATACCATTTTGCCAACACTGAAAAATAAATTTTGGGTTTTTTTTGTTTTTTTGGTTTTTTTTAATCTTAAAAATCCAATTTTGGGACCCGGAAGATGGCTCAGCTGGTAAAAAGTCTTTGCCATACAAGCCCGGCAATCTGAGTCCCATCCCAAAACCCATGTAAAAGCCAGATGTGTAACTCCAGCACTCCCTACAGCCAGGATGTCAGGCCAGGGAAGGAGATGAGCGAATACTAGCAACCCAGCATCCTCCGGCTCACACCAAAGCGTGAGAGGCACCTTAGCCAAGCTGGAAGGTGAGAATCAACTCCCAAAAGTTTTCCTGTGACATTCGCATGTGTGCTTTGTGTGCACACGCACACACGATAAACCAATATGTTTTCAAATCCAGTTTTTAGTATCACATCCTTCCGACCAGACTTACCATGAACTCGTACGCAGACCATGAGGGTAAACCCTGTGGAGACATGTAGAAGCAGGCAGCTGGCCTCCTGGGGATGGAGGGTTGAGGAGACTTTCCTTTCTATTTGCAGACTTTCCTCTTAAGATTTTTGTTCTTTGCTCATCGGTTACTTTTAAAAGACCAAGAGATTTGGTTTTGAGAGTCTGGTTATCACTGCCTCTATTAAAATTTAAATATTACTTTTAAAAGTGTGCGTTGGACCTCTGCGCCTTCGCAGGTCAAGTTCAGCCTCCCTCGGAGACAAAGGGAGTCCATGACCATGACATCCTGCTTTTTCTTTCCTCTTTGTTCATTCTAAAGCACAGTGTTGTGACCGAAGGCAGGAAGCAGCCACCGCGCGCGCACACACACACTAAGGCCTTCCAGCCTCACAGTGGATAGTGCGCCCCTGAGTGGAATCCACGTACCCACCAGTGGGAATCCTTGCTCCATCTAAAGAACCATCAACTGTTTGGTTTTTCAGAACAATACTGCAAAGAACCTATAAAACGTTCGAGTTTGCAGTTTTTGACTTTGAGGTCCCCTATGGAGGGAGGTTAAGTACTAGACACCTCCCTTTCTCTGTAAAAATCATCCTGTACGGTTTTTCTAACGCAGATGCTCTTTTCTGCCACAACCTTTAAGACCATGAAGTGATCCAAACGCTTAAAACCCCTGTTCCTTTTATAAGAAGCACGTGGGCTGCAGCTACAGGGATGTTCCATTCCTTCGAAGAAAGTGATCCCCTGAGAAAAAAGGCAAGAATGGGGGTTATGAATGGTTTTTCTTGTGTAAACGTTGCCACGCTCCGTACATCCGTGATGGCAGTACTAACTATTGATGTTCACACGCGTGTAGAAAAGTTTAAGGCTGCTACAATGCTAAAGGAAACAAAAGGAGAGGAGCTGTGGAGATCAAAGCCGATCAAACAATGAGAACCTCTGGCGTCTGAACAGTTATCAAAGGAAATCACACAGCTCTTGAAACAGTCAATGCTTACTACTTCATTAAAAACGCACAACAGAAAGCGGGGACGAGAGAGTAACAGACACACAGAGACAAAGGACAACAAAACATTAGTTTCTCCTCATATTTAACCCAGCATCTTTTCAAACATGTAATGACCTGCTTATTTTGCTGGGGGGGGGGGAGGGAAATCACAGAACTCCTAAACTAAAAACTTCATTTCTTGGACCTTACCTAGCCGTCACCTTTTTTTTTTTTCATTCCCAAGCTCAATTATAAAAAGTCCCACATATTAACCATGTCTATTTGGTTCACTCCCAGCACAACTTAGCCTGATATAATCAGGTCTATCAAAATACTAAATCGGTAGTTTCAGGTGGCTTACCACATTAGAGCCTTTTTCGGGACAAAAGAGGCATATGGAAATTTACAAAAGTCCACTGCGAGGTTGATGACATATTTACTGGAAACCCGAGGCCACCTGGTGTGTATAGGTGTGTCAGATCTGAAGTTCAAAGACAGCTAGCTGTGTGGGGAGAACGAATTTAAATGGAACTATCTTTGAATCCACCTTCCAAGGCTGTGCAGGAAACTCTACCACCTTCTTCTCCGAGCCCATTGCAAGGGTCTAAGGAGGAGCCGGTGGCTGCCTACGACCGACCGAGGAGTTGGGCACGCGTGTGCCTGGTGGCTGGACTGCCGCACCTCAGGCTGCGTGCTGAGAGGGCCATTGCTAGCCTAGATAATGACTGCAAATCTCTTTAATAGAGGGAGTTTGAGGGTCAGGAAGTCAGGGGGTGTTGTTTCAGGGCTGAGGAACGGAGTCAGATAGGGGCAGGGGAATATTCTTCCCAAGAGAGCCTGTAGACCGGATAACCAGAGACCCAGGCAGAGAGAGGCTGGGTGGGAGGCAGCTACCTCTGCCAGATGCCACCACATCAAAAGAGGCTCTTGAGAGACCCAGAAGAGGAAACGTTCAACAACCCTCCACAGTGTCAGCAGAGAAAGTGTCAGGTTGACAGTCTGCCCTTGCTAGGACTGCACCATCTTAATCCAGTACCAGACTAACAGGCTTCTTACCTGCGTCCCTCTGCCTCTCCCCCGCTGTCCTCTGGGCCTCACAAACAGCCATTGGCAAGTTGGGGGAAGAAGGAAAAGTATAAAGAGTTTGGAGTTTTAAATGGGGCTTTGTAGCCTCGAGATTGGAGACCCTGGCTATAATGGCCAGGGACCTTTTAGTTCCCTAGCATGGAGGACAGGAAGAATGCGTGAACTTGCCCAAATGTTTAACCAAGGCAATGAAAGCCACCACCCGGGCAGAGCTGAGGAGACTGTAGACAAGAAGCATAAAGTCATTTATTAAGGACTTGCTATGCATTCCACCGGGTTCTCGTGTGCCCGAGCTCTCAGACATCAAGGATCTTTAAAAGGCAGACAAAGACATCTTTAAAAGGCATTGTGAAGTGACAAGCAACGAACGTGAGGGCCGAAACTGAATTCTGAACTTTTAGAGATATTGCTTGAGGACATTAAGAGCTTAGGATAGGTATAACCTAGACCTGTTCCTGTTCTCAGTGTTGTTGGTCAAGGAAAAAGAAAAAAAAAAAAAAAAAACAGGGCCAAACACCTCTCTATAATCCTATCACTTGGGAGGCAGAGGTTTATATTTCTAGCTTCACCTTGATTTCAAGGTGAAATTGAGCTACATAGTGAGTTCTAGGCCAGTCTGGGATACATAAGGAGATCTTGTTCCAGTACACAAAAAATACAAACAATAAAACTCCGGACTGAGAAATATATCACCGTGGGGAAGCTAGTATGGAGAGAGGAGGAGCTCAGAGAGGAAGGTGATGAAGGGTGAATTACCCAGCCTGTTAGCTCTAGTGGGAGCTAGGGACACAGTAGGAAAGAGCTGTCCCATAGAAATGCAGGGCAAGCCAAATGTGCAACTTCAAACGTTTCAGTAGCCAGATTTAAAAAAAAAAAAAAAAAAGTAAGCCAGATCATAGCACTCAGGTGGTAGAGGGTCGCAGATCTCTGGGACTTCATGGCCAGCCTCAGTGGGAGAGGAAGCATCTAGCCTTGCAGAGACTGAAAGTGCTAAAGTGGGAGGGATGTCCACCCAGGGGGACCCCACCTGCTCAAAGGAAAAGGAGAGAGGGAGGGGGCAGTGGGTGGGATGTAAAGTGAATAAGTAAAAAAAAAAAAAAGAAAAGAAAAATGAAAAAGTATCAAAGCAAGTTAAATAATTGATTCTATTACTGTTTCTCTTACTCCATTAAATTCAGCGTATCGCATTTCAATGATTATTTGTGATATATTGAATTTTTGACAGCCTTTGAGAGAAGGTATGTATTTTATACTTACAGCATAACTCGATTAGGATACCCCCATTCCATCTTGATGTGCATTTCCTAGCATTTATTTACTCTAGCCAAGGATTTTGTAATCATGCTCAAAAGATTTCCATCCGCCCACGGAATAAGGGGTTTTGTTCCGTTTGCTTTTGAAACGGGGTAGCATTGGCTGACTTAGAACTCTGTGATCCACCTACCTTACTTGCCAGTGGTGGGATTAAAGGTATGCACCATCTTGCCAACAGGATTATTTTATAATGTTGAATTAATTGAAATCAAGTAAGATTGAAAGTGTCATCTCTCAGGCACACCGGTCTTATGTGCCCAGTATGTCAGTGGCTACTGTCCCAAGGGAGAATACACGCTGAGTTATTCCACCTGGGCAGTGGGAAGGTGGGGTAGTTACGTACCATGTGGATCAACTGTGGACCACGGATGACAACTGAGCACACACTGAGCTTGCTTTCGTACCACTAGAACAAAGTTTCATGCCGATGGGCGGGTGATGGGTGTGTAGGGCGTGGGTTCTTGGTGAGAGAAGCACTTTGCCTATAGAGGTGAACGCTAAGGGATGTGGTCAGAGGAGGCGGGGCTGACTGGCTGCAATATGAGACAACCCTTTTAGCCTCTAGGCAGCTTTGCCAAGTCTCATCTACTTGAACAGCTAACGCTAACCTTTAGTCTTCCTGGCACTGATGGTGTGGGGAATGGGGAGGGGCCGCCCAGCATCTCCTTCGAAGGCTGCAACAATCTTGCAATTTAAATCCAGTGATTCAGGCACACTGCCACATGGGGGTTGGGAGCCTATAGCATACACCATGTGCCACTGCAGTCTCTAGTCTTCAGTAAATGTAGCTGGGTAGCTGAGCTCCAACTTGGTCCTGAAGGATGTGGCACTTCAGTGACTCTATGCTGGGTTGGTTCTGGTATTCCAAAGACCAGTTCACTGACAGTTTGATTCTCTTAACTCTTCCCTGAAGCCCCAGATTGAGGAAGGCCTATGTCCTAATTGCAGATGGCTGACTTCTCTGGTCACTGGGGCTTAATTGCTTGCCTTGTGGGCCTCCAGGTGGCTGATGACTCTGCCCAACCCTACTTTGTCCCTAGGGGCTTGTTGGTCTCAGTTATCTGCTTCTTTCTGGATTGGGTGAGGCTAAGTCATCTGAATGCCAGAGTTTTCACCTGCCAGATTAAAATCTCCTATCTTCTCCCTTCTGTCTTGAGTCACCTAACCGGATCTCTTTCCAGGTTCCTGGTTCTACCACCCTATCCCAACTGCACGTAGTCAGACCTTACGTAGTCAGACCTTATAACGCCCCATCCCCCAAAGCCTAAATTGATGCATGTAAGCTGCTATTATACTTCTTTCTAACTCATTCTGCACTATGAAGTCAGATTCATTTCTTAAAAATCCTGTACTTGACATGTCAAAATTTGCTGAAGAAATAATTCATAACTGTCCTACATGGAGTCAGGTGCCAGTGAGACAAAAGAAGCATATGACAATGTTCCTGACTTCAAGTACAAGTGAATTTGAGAGGCAGGATCCACATGCGCGATAGAGTCGGTAGAGAGTGCTGAACAAAGATTCAGATTGGCAAATTTCATCTGTGCAGGGCCAGATAGTAAATATTTTAGTTACTGTGAGCCATATATTCTGTGTTGTAGCTATCAGCTCTGTTTTAGCGCCACGGCTACAGGCAGTTCATAAATGAATGGTGTGGTTGCGTTTCAATTAAACTTTATTAGACAATGAGGGGGGGTCACTAAAAATCTGAATTTTATATAATTGAAGCATACCCATAAATATTACTCTTCTTCTGGTCTTTTCCAGTCGTTTAAAAGTGTAAGCATTATTCTTAGCTTGCAGGCCATACAAAAGCAGGCAGTGGGCCAGGATTTGTTTGGCTTTCACAGTTTCCCAACTCTTGGTGTAGAATATAATTTAGTACTTAATAGGGGAGTTCAGATCCAGTGATTCAGATGTAAGAGGGGGGGAATGGCTGTCTGCTTACATACCATGATATGGGATAATAAGACAGAAATGAGATGCCATTAAGGTTCCTTCATAGGAGAATCAGACTGGAACCCTGGTTTAAAAGCTAGCAAAGATTTTGGAGAATGGAAGAGAGGGTGTGTCGGGTCACCAGTAGCACAGTCTAAGAGGTGAGCCCTGTGTTGGAGTTAACCAGGAGTGGGAGTAACCGAACAGAACAAATGGCCATGTTATCTATCTGTCAAGTAATGGTGTGTGTTCATGGAAGCCAAGTCAAAAATTGACCTTCCAGAGTCATTTCATCGGGTGCCATCCACCTTGCCTTTTGAGGACAGGGTCTCTCTGGCTCCAGCCACATATGTGGCAGAGGATGGCCTCGTCGGGCATCAATGGGAGGAGAGGCTCTTGGTCCCGTGAAGCCTTGATGCCCCAGTGTAGGGGAATGCCAGGATGGGGAGGTGGGAGTGGGAGGGTGGGGGGGGGGGAACACCATCATAGAAGCATGGGGAGAGGGGATGGGATAGGGGATTTCCAGGGGGTTGGGGGACTGGGAAAGGGGATAACATTTGTAATGTAAATAAAGAAAATATCCAATAAAAATAAAAGAGAGAGAGAGTCTCTCACTAGCCTGGATGTCATCAAGTAAATGAAGCTGGCTGGCCAGCAAGATCCGGCGGTCTGCCTGCCTGCTCCGTCATAGCCTGGGGATTACAGGTGCTGCCAGCTTTCACGGGTGGTTCTGAAGACTCAAAGCAGGTCCTCATGCTTTCTCAGCAAGCACTTAACCAACTGAGCCATCTCCACAGCTCCTTGGTTTCCATGATTCTTAAAGCCCTTTTCAAAACATGTTACTCTGAGCCTCTTGGACCTTCATTCTGGTTTTCTCCTGGGTTATTCCTTCATAGGTTCTCTCGTATTGGATTCTTGTTCTTAGTTGTGTCTGGTGATTCTACTGAGGTTTTAATACCAGCAACTATTATGTCATTTTAAAGCGAGAGCTCCATGATAAAGGTGCTGGCTGCCCCATTGTGATGATCTGACCTAGGTGGTGGAAGGATAGAACCAACTCCTGTGAGTAAGCTGTCCTCTGGCCTTCATAAGCACCATACACACACTATACATACATTGTGTGTGTGTGTGTGTGTTTACACACACAATAAGTACGTGAGTAAATACATATTTTTAAAAAAGTTTAAATTTCCAAAGTTTTTCCTCTCTGTTTTCATATTGGATTATTCTTCAAATGTGTTTGTTTGCATTGCTCTTTTCCTACAAGGTAAACATACTTACCTTTTAGTATATCAGATTGTTTTCATTATCTCTGGTCTTTAAGGAACTGATTTTCCTGGATCCAGGGTGAGGTAATTCCTTGGCTTTTTATAGTAAACCAATATTCAAAGGGATTTCCATTCATGAGAGTGTGGTGAAAGCAGCCGGTTCAATGCTTTCCCACTTGACTGCTCACCCCATCCTCTTGCCTGTTCCAGAGTGGCTTCTCCACTGCTTTCTTCCCATATCTACTACACGGACAGTATTAGTTTTGATCACTTTGCTTGGGTTTGGTTCTTGTGAGTGGTTATCTTCTCAGCCCCTTAGTATACGATCCATTTCCTTAGCAGCACTCTGGGCAGGTGTCTGGAGTTCCTAACTCTCTGAGTTCCTCTATAGCTCTTTACTAAGCTCAGGCATAGGCTGTGCCTCTTCCCCAGTGACAGCATTACATCTCCAGGGCAGGTGCTGCTCCATGAGTCTCTTACATCTATGGGCCAGTACATTTAGCCATAGTAACTTAGAAAATACCTCTGTTCCTTGCATTGCCAAGTCCTGCATATCATAAGTACAGTATATCTGTACGTAGAAAGAGAGTCTGAGAGTTGTCTGAAAAACCACTGTGTTTGTTTGTTTGTTTGTTAAATGAGGCTGAGGCAAGAAAAGAGTGCGAAGATTTAGAGGATTTAAAAGCTGAGGATTCTAAGTAGGTAAGAAAAGCAGATCACTCCAGAGACATGGGACTGAGAAGTTTTATTTGCCCAGTTCTTAAAAACCTTTTTGATTTTGAAATAACTTTACACTCACAGAAGATCTACAGGTAGGACAAAGTTCTCAATACCATTTGTTAGTGTCCTAATAGGAAATTAATGTTGGTTCAGTATAATTTTTAAAAATTTTTAAATTGGATATTTTATTTGTTTACATTTCAAATGTTATCCCCTTTCCCAGTTTCTCCTCTGCAAACCCCCTATCCACTCTCCCCATTACTCTGCTTCTACGAAGGTGCTCCCCCCCCACCCTCCTACCCACTCCCACCTCAGTGCCCTAGCACTCCTCTACACTGGGGCATCAAGCCTTCACAGGACCAAGCACCTCCAATTGATGCCAGATAGGCCCCTCCAGCTCTTTCAGTCCTTCCCCTAACTACACCATTGGGGTCCCTGTGCTCATTCCGATGGTTGTCTGCAAACCTCCACATCTATATTGGTCAGGATCTAGCAAAGCCACTCAGGAGACAGCTGTATCAGGCTTCTGTCAGCAAGCACTTCTTGGTGTCAGCAATAGTGTCTGGGTTTGGTGTCTGCATGTGGGATGGATCCCCAGGTGGGGTAGTCTCTGGATGGCCTTTCCTTCAGTCTCTGCTCCATTCTTTGTCCCTGTATTTCCTTTAGACAAGAGTAATTCTGGGTTAAAATTTTGGAGATGGGTGGGTGGTCCCATCCCTCAACTGGGGACCATGCCTAGCCTCTGGATATGGTCTCGACAGGGTCTCCCTCTCCTTTGTGGGGTACTTCAGCTAATGTCATCACCGTGAGGTCCTGGGAGGCTCTTGCTTTCCTGGCATCTGGGACTTTCTGGTTGCTAACCCCAGTTCCCCATCTACCATTGCTACATACCTCTGTTTAACCACTGAGGTACATTTCCTGTATGCAACAAAATGCTGGGTCCTCTTTATGCATCCAGTCTGTTAGCCTATGTCTTTTTAATGGGGAACCGAGTCTATTGAAGTTAAGAGATACTAAGGAAAAGTGATTGTTACCCTCTGTTATTTTTGTTGTTAGAGGTGGAATT
>NC_034607.1:19420094-19428826 GCF_900095145.1 Mus pahari | reverse complement strand
TTTTTTTTTTTTTTTGGTTTTTGCGAGACAGGGTTTCTCTGTGCAGCCAGGCTGTCCTGGAACTCTCACTCTGTAGACAAGGCTGGGCCTCGAACTCAGAAATCCACCTGCCTCTGCCTCCCAAGTGCTGGGATTAAAGGCGTGTGCCACCATGCCTGGCTAAAAGAATTCTCTCTCTCTCTCTCTCTCTCTCTCTCTCTCTCTCTCTCTCTCTCTCTGTGTGTGTGTGTGTGTGTGTGTGTTACTGGAAATCAAAGTCAAGGCCTCCTCATGCTTGTGAGGCAAACACCCTAAAAGTGAGCTTTATCCTAGTTCTAGAGTTCATTTTTCAAAGGTAAATTATTATTCTCTGTGGAGAGTAGGTGGATCCTGAGCGAATATGTACTGTTGACACATCATGGGAGCTGAAGCCTCAGGCTCAAGGAAGTCTTCCTCTCGTCCAAGGGCAAATGTTGGCTATCAACCTCAGCTTCCTCCTCCAGGAAGACAGAAGCCTGAGACCACTCCCCAGTTGAGTCTCCCAAGATTCTGTCTCCCTGTTGAGTTGCATACCATGAGCCTGCCTCCTTGATTCAGATGTATACAATAAGCAAGCTGACATCCACTCACAGTTGGTGCTCGCCATCAGGACCAGCACCGCCCACATTGGATCCCAGCTTTTCTGTATGCCAAGAGATGAAAAAAAAAATCAAGTCATGCTTTCCTTGTCCTACTGCAGGGGCGCTCTTTTGCCCTCTAACTTTTGTTAAATTTTTGAGTATTTGCTTCCTGAAGCAAACATCATCCAGTGTGGCCTATGCAGACAGCACAAGGCCAAGCCAACATGACTGAAGCTAAGAGTGGTAATGCAGCTCAATAATTAGGCTCCTAACTACACACTTATACATTTCTTACCAAGCACATTATTTGGGGCCTAGGTAAGATTGCCCAAGCAAGGCCCTAGATTCAGTACAGAGTATGGGGGGGGGGGAAGGGGGCAAAGAGAAGGAACAATTATTCTCAGCCTTGCCTGCCGGCTTTCTCTCTGTGTTAGTAGTGTATTTGTGTTAAAGACCATATTCTTCACTTTTAGTTAAGATCCCTCAACTCTGCTTATCAGAATCAGCTAGCAATTACTTACGCACAGACTCCTGACTAAGGGATCACAGTTATACTTACATAGGAAATGACTGTGAAATGTGATCATTTGCTACTTATTTCTATTTATTTATACACTGAACTTTACACAAAGAATTTGAAACAGCATATTTATATTTTAGTATGTGACACAACACCAGATGAAATAATCGGTCAAATCTACTATTATAATGAACCAATAGTTGCAAGGAAAAAAAAAAATTAAAACACATCAGATATTATCTGTACTTGAACTTAGCTTTGTGACTCATTTGTTTCTGAGACTCCAATCTTCATTGGTAATACACACATCAGACTTTTTGCTTGTAAAACATTAAAGCCACATTTTAATAATTTATAATTATTGATATTTATTTCACAAGACAAAAAATGGACACCGAACCTTCAAAGGGACAAGCTGCTGCATACACCTTCGCATCCCTACAGATAACCTCAAGAGAATAAAATAAGATTTAGACCACTTCCAAACATCTTTCTCAAAATACGTTGCAAAAAAAAAAAAAAAAAAAGCCAATCAGATTTTACCAATCAGTTTTCCATGCCTACCAGTGGTCCAAAAGGTGGAGAACAAGACACAACAGACATTACTTTTTCCTATTTGTGCAATGTCAGTCCCAGGAGACTAAGTCTATGGGGCTGCGTTATACGAATGCTGTATTGTTACAGGAAAACGGCTGGGTGTGTTGGTACATACCTTTAATCTCAGCACTACTTGGGAGAAAATCAGGGAAAACCATAGGTTCCCAAGCAACACTTCAAAGCTCAGGTGTGCACATGTGCCCTTGGCACCTGGTTCAATGGCAGGCAAGATGCAATAGGTTTGGAGTAAGGTCCAATATTCTGATTTCCTACCACAGACCCTATCATGCCAGACCACTGCGGGGCATGGTATCGTGTGGGCGTCCTCTGAGGCAGAGGGAGGTATAACTCTGAGTTCAAGGCCACCCTGATTTTTAGAGCAAGTACCCAGATACAAGGCCACACAGAGAAACCCTGTCTTGAAAAAAAAAAACAAATACACAAACAACAAACAACAACAAAAACCCAAACAACAACAACAACAACAACAACAACAAAAAGAGGGGTGAGGCTGGTACCTAGAAAAGAAGAAACATTTTACTCATCTCCAGAGATGTGGAGAAAGTGAAAGGTTGCAGAAGCTGAACAATGGTGGTAGATGCTTTAGGAAAAACCTGTCATGAACTTGACCCTGCCGTCAGGACAAAGGAGTTTCCTGCGAACTGGATCATACATAGTTGGGAAGACAAGAATGGTTACTTCTTAGACAAAGAAACTAGAGGCAGAAGAATGGATGGGCAATTAGGAAAGTTGGGTGTACTGGGGTCCAGATGATCACCACATCAATAAGTCATGAAAAGAACCTCCAGGGCATCCACAGGATCTAGGAAGAGGCTAGTTATGCAAAGTAAAAACACATACACACACACACACACACACACACACACACACACACACACACACACACGTGCGCGCGCATGCGCGCACGCGCTCGACAACAGCACTTTATTCTCTTGCAATGTTTAAAATTTTAAAACATTTTTCTTTTTATTTTCTAGCAATTTTTAGATGTATTGATTATCCTTCTTTATATAATTGTATTATTGTCTTATTTTATGTGTATGGGTCTAGGGCCTGCATGTATGTCCGTGTAGTACATGCCCATGGGGACCAGAAGAGAAAGCTCTGGAACTGGCTCCACAGATTGTTGTGAGCTGCCAGGTGGGTGTTGGGAATAGAACCCTTGGTCTTCTTTAAGAGTAGCAAATGCTCTTCACCCCTGAGCCATCTCTCCAGCCCCTTATATTTTATTCTATAGGTTAAAGGCATGTAGTGAAAAGGGACTATATTACTTTTCAGAAAACCATCACCTTTAGCTATGTTTGGAATGGGTATATCAGCTTCATGGTAGTCAGTACCATGCAACCCTGATTCTCTTCCTTGGTGACAGGGTAAGTGACTAGATCTAAGGATTCCTGCAGGAGACATAAGCTTGGAAAGCAGTGATTGCTGGGCAGGCCCATCATTGCCTCCATCCCTTCCCCACGTAAGCAATAATTTCTGCTTGAACATCTTGTGTTGGGTCTACCCTTACCAAGTGTGCACTCTTTGCTGTTTCCTATGCTCTGGACCAGAAGGTATGTTCCATCTTCACACTCTGCCTCAGAGAGGGCCCACACTAAGTCATGACCAGCAGCTATCTGACAGCATGGGGCCGGTGGCAGGAAATCAGAATGTTAGGCCTCACCTTAAGTCTACTGCATCTCACCTGCCTCTGAACCAGTCACCAAGGGCGCGCGCGCACACACACACACACACACACACACACTCACACACTCACCAGAAATGCTGCTTGGGAACATATGCTTTCCCCTGCAGAAAAAGATGTACTTACATCATCAACAAGGGCCCATTTTCAGAGAGATAAGGGCTTACTTACTTCTCCTTGCACAGACCTGCTTTCTGCACACGGGACTGCTTTTGCTGCCCAGAGCCACCCACTCCCAGGATGCAGAGATGAAACTTTCTAGAGCAAAACTGTAGAGAACACAAGAGTTCGTATTCAGTCTATGATCTTCTAAGACATGCTTTACTCTGTAAAAGACTCAAGAGCCAAACTGTATTAAGAGGAAACCATCTTTCTACCATCCCTACCTGCTCCCCTTATCATGCCACAGAGCAGGAGGCTGCAGAGCGGGTTTTCCCATAGAATAGATGCGCCCTCTCTATTAACAAGTCCTGGGTCTTTTTCCATTCGTTTTCCTTTGAAATCATTTTATATGTATAGAAATGTTACAAAAACAGGCAGAGTGTTTGCCTGATGTTTGTATCTTCCATAACCAAGTTTAAGCAAGGAATGAGCATTTGTATAATGCTAGACTTTCTGCCCGTTTCCCAAAGCTCTCCGATAGGGTCTGTTTCCCCCATGGTATGAACCGTTAACACCATGCTGAATCTTGTGAATTCGTTTCTAAGCTGTGGTCATTTCCTGACCTTGTCTTATCGTCTATGGACTTGACTGTCTTTAAATAAACCTGGGCATGTATTTTGTATAATGTCCCTTGGCTTTAGTCAGTTGCTTTTTAGATTTCAGTGAAGAAAACCGGGGGTCATGTTAGGCCGTGAGGGTTTATCTTCGTTGCAAAGGGCTAAGCTGTGAGAGAAACAGAAAGCCAGAAGTTTGTTCCTTCTCGTAGTCGAGAAGTTGAGGAAGGGTAAGTAGGACAAGTGGTTGACATGATATTAGCAACTGAGCCCCATTCAGAGTTCTCCTGAACTGCCTGCGCTCCCCTCGTCTCTTCTGCTTTCCTGGGTCAGCTGCCTGTCTCAGGAGCACAGGGGTAGCGCACAGGGCACACTCTTGTCCCAACACGAGCTTTGTATGGGAAGAAAGCGCTCAAGGGCATCCAATTCTCTCCATTGGGTACAGATGGATCAGTTGGGACTTAGACCCTCCTGCCAAGATATCCGATTCCAAAAGAAATTCAGCTTCTATAGTTAAAAAAAAAATTGCTTGTGTGGAGAAATCTATGGGTGTCATAAGGGTACCAGGCCCCTGCCAGGTAACCCAGATCTTATGCTGGGAAAGAAAGGCTGAAAGTCTGAGCAAAACCATGCATCTTCCTTTGTCATCTATAATACAGATTCAAAGGCCAGTTATCACTCCACTACCTGAAACTGGCCTGAAGTAAGATGAATACTAGTGAGAGCTTGTGTTTAGAAACTTAACACGATGGGGGGGTGAGGAGATGGCTCAGTGGTTAAAAGCACTGACTGCTCTACCAGAGGCACTGAGTTTAATACCCAGAAACCACATGGTGGCTCACAACCATCTATAATGGGGTCCGATGCCCTCTTCTAGTATGTCTGAAGATGGTGACAGTGTACTCATTTAAGTAAAACAAATCGTAATAAAAAAATATACAATGAAAGAAAGGAAGGAAGGAAGGAAGGAAGGAAGGAAGGAAGGAAGGAAGGAAGGAAGGTAGGTAGGTAGGTTATTTCTACTACAGACTGATATTGTCAAGACATCCTTCTTATTCTTTATCAGAGGACATGCATGGGTGATTAGGGCACAGCCCAGTTCGGATGTGTTGAACTGGCATGGTAAGTTCCTTGTGGCACAGCTTACCTGCCATACATGGTACACAACCAACTGGTAAGACAAATCAGTTTAAGAATCATCATTCCAAAGATTTACTAAGCCACTGCCCTTGGCGGCTAGGAATTCAACCCCAAATGGGTTGCACTGGAGGTGTTGGAGTTTGAACTGCGGACCAGACCTATCAACATTATCTGGGAACTTATTAGAAATGTAAATTCTAGGACTCCACCCAAGATATACTGAATCAGAAACCCTGGGAGGAGGCCCAACAAACTGTGTTTTAACAAGCCCTCCGAGAGAGAGGCGGAAGCATGTTTGACTTTAACAACAACTGGCTTGAAAGCTCAAAGAGAACCACCTATGTTCAGGCTGGAGGAGAAAGGAACTATTAATTAAACATTTATTGTCCCTGCTTGACTCCAGAACTGGGCCTAAGGAATTCGGATCAGGTCAAGAGAAATAGAAAATGGAGCTTTCTTTAGGGACCAAGAGGGCAAGATGGCACAGTTAGTGGATAGGTTTTGTTGTTGGTGGTTTTGGTTATTTAATTCTCTACAAGTTTACCCATTAAGGCTCCATTTTCCCAAGCTCAACCCATTTTTGGAACCCACATCAGTGGCTGTAGAATCCTGAGATTCTCGTTACCTCGTTACTAAGTGAGCAGCTTGCTAGTTCAGTCTCACCACACAGTTCCTGGCTATCATGGCCAAGTTGGTGCATGTTCTAACTTGCTTGTCGGAGGCAGGAGCTCCCTCTTAGCTAACTGGTACCATCTTCTCTTTTCTCTGCCTGGGCTATGAGTTTAATCTTCCTGATGCTTCTCAGGAGGGCTGATCTGCCACCTTATGTGCCCTGTTACCTTACTAGGGGATGCTGATTGTTAGCTGTAGGCTTCCTAAGGTAGTCACTACTGACGGGCACACAAGTCACCAGAGCCTCTTTGCCACGTGCAGTTCAGAGACAGCAGGTCGAGGGTGTGGCTCGTGAACCTTCCTTCCTTTCTCGCCCTCTTCCTAGACTTTAGTTTTTGTTGTTTTGTTTTGTTTTGTTTGCAATGGGTCTGAGATGTGACCCTGGCTGACCTAAAACTAATAACTTCCCTGCCTCAGTCTCCTGAGGGTTGTTGGGATTACAGGCCCTCTACAACACCTAACTGAAAATCTGCATTTTGAGCAGGCTTCTAGGCCTATGTTGCGAGTTGCTTTTGACAATCAAGATTAACTGCAGTAATAATTTTTATACTTTCACCATGCTTTCTCCCCGGGTTTTGAACATAGGTGGTAAGGCGTCACATAGGGACCAGCTACCCTTCTTTGACCCAGATTGTCCTTCAAGTCTTTCTCAGTTGGGTGTGCTGGAACAGAGCTATAATCCCAGTGCAATATAGGTTCCTGGGATGCCTGTCCCCTTACTGGTCTGGATGTGTCATTGTAACAACCTCAGCTGCTCACACCTGCTCTCTCTGGGTCCCACACAGTCACTCACCATAAATAGTTCTGTTATGACTCATTTTCCCAGTAGGATAAAAGTTTCCCTGGAAGCTCATTTCTCTTCCAGGAAATGGGACCCTGCTTCCCACCCTCGAGTGTGTCCTTGCTGAGCCTGTTGGGAGCAGGTATCTACTTGATTTCAATGGTTCTGTGCACTCAGTGTCTTACAGGGTCAGGAAGGCTGGCGTCTCTCTTATTTCTACTGAAACTCCATCCTTACCAGATGCCACAGACATTCAGTTCCCCAGGGCCAGGTTGTTCCTTATCCACTCTGGGCCTAGGTGATTATGTGGACATTATTTGGAATTAGAAAAATAAAAAATGTCAACTCTGGGGTCCGCAATCTAGTGTGTTTGCTATCATTGCCATGTATCTTTTGTTTGTTTGAATTTGGGGTATTCTTATGTATGGACTAACTACATACTGCAACTTGGAGCCTGAAACTTGAGTTGTCCTAAGTCATAGAGTCATATAGTACAGTAAGTATCTCTTAGATAGAACCTCCTGCATGGAGATCCTAGAAATATGACCTTGATCTTTCATGCTAAAACTTTCATTAGTGTGGGATTTACAACACAACCTAACCCAGAGAAAGTGCTAAAAACACAGTGTGCTGTCCTCACCCTGAGAGGCACATTCGGTAAGCGAGAGGTTACATTTCTTTTAAACTCCTAGAGATAAGATTGCTGACTGCTGCCAGCTCACTGGCCACACTGCCTCTCCCCTTCCAGGAAACTACATCTGCATTCCAGACTCTTAGCTCTAGGTCACATTTTCAGAGCGGAAGTCCTCCTTCCCTGTTTTCAGTCTCTTCCTACCCTGCTGTCCTATGACTCATTTTGTCAGTCACCCATTCAGGTCAGGGACTCAGTCACCCATTCAGGTCAGGGACTCATGTAATTGACAGTTTATTATTCCATCAAACACTTTTAAAAGTGTTTCATTACATTTTCTTTAAAAAAAAAAACAAAAAAACAAAAAACCTGTATGTGTTGGGGTGACGAACACATACTATGTGTATGCTGAAATGCATGTATGGAGGTCAGAGGGCAACTTGCAGGAGTCCATTCTCTCTTACCACCATTGCAGGTCCTGGGCATCAGACTCAGGTCATGGGGCTTGCTGGCCAGTGCTCTTACGTACTGAGCTATCTCACTGATCTTCACCAAATTCTTAATTTAATTTTTTTGAGACAGAATCTTAGCCTTGGCTGGCCTGGAACTCACAGGGATCCCCCCCCCCCGACTGCCTCCAAACTGCAGGGATTAAAGATAAGAGACTATATAGGTCCAGAACTGGTGTTTTGTTTTGTTTTGTTTTTTGTTTTTGTTTTTGTTTTTTTTTTGGTTTTTTTTGAGACAGGGTTTCTCTGTATAGCGCTGGCTGTCCTGAAACTCACTTTGTACACCAGGCTGGCCTCGAACTCAGAAATCCGCCTGCCTCTGCCTCCTGAGTGCTGGGATTAAAGGCCTGTGCCAGCACGCCTGGCCTACCACTGTTTTTAAAGGCCAAAATGATTAGCTTCTCCAAACACCTACCTTCATTGTGGACTCCCCTGAGTCTCTCCCACTGTTTCTCTGGGGCTAGTCTGCCTTTCTAGCCCATCAGACAAGTCTCCCGAGAATCACTTCACTTATCAGTCTTTATTCTGTCAGCCACATCCTCTATTAGAACCAGAGTCCCACTCCCCGCCCCAACTCTAGGGTGTCCTTGACAACCTCAGCCCTTTAGTCTCTCACAGGACCAGTCCCTCTAGAGTACAAACTTACTAAATAAGTTGCCCAGGAACAAATGAATGGAAGATGAGAACTCCACCTCTTTTCAGTTTTCTTTATAAGCTGGTCAATGCTAGTCTTGTTGTAACTTGTTGCACCATGTTCTGTGGATATCCCAGGGAGACCTATTTTTTTTTTTTTTTTTTTTTTTATAAGGGTGATTGTCTTTTTGTAAATCGGATTAGCAAAGGCAGTGTTGGAGAGGAA
>NC_034607.1:19389010-19420003 GCF_900095145.1 Mus pahari | reverse complement strand
TTGCACCATGTTCTGTGGATATCCCAGGGAGACCTTTTTTTTTTTTTTTTTTTTTTTTTTTAAGGTAGAAGTGGATCTGGAGGAAAGGGAAGGTATGGGGAGGGGCTGAGAGGAATAGAGGGAGGAAAAACTACAGGCAGGACATAATGTATAAGTGAGGAAAAAAAAAAAAAAAAGGGCCAATAAAGGCCAGTCATTGGCTAGTATGAGCTTGAAATTTCAGCATTCAGGAGCCAGAGCCATGAGTTCCAGGCCAACCTGGCCTACACAAGACCTGTCTCAAACAAATAAAAGATAATCAATAAGAGGTGACAATCACACCACTGGCTGGAGAGCTGAATGAACCTGAAAGAACTAATAGTTTTAGGAAGACACAACCTTCTGACGTTACAGCAGCAGGCTAAACACTGACTGAAGCAAAGTGCTGTGGACTTGCCTAGAGCTGGCAGCAACTCGACCTGGAAACTCTGGAAATGGCAGAGCATTGCAACGTCCCAGAAACCCAACAGATCCATCAAAGGTGACTGTTCTCCCAGATGGACGATATCATGTACAAACTCTTCTTTTTCGATTTTGCAACAGAATCTCTAGTTAACACTGGTTAGTTCAATTGGCCAGGGTTATTTCAGAGTCTTGCCATTTTATTAGCCAACAAGTCAGCTCACCAAGAACTTTTGACATCAATAGATTTAAAGGAGTATATATATGTTTTTTTTTATAGTTTTAGTGAAACTGTTTCAAGTAATGAGGATTTTTTTTCCCAAAAGATTCCAAAACTTCCACACTTGGGGAAAAAAGTGTCAGATAGGCATGAATTCGTAGCAAAGATCTTTATGATTATTATTATTATTACTTTTTTTTATTTTTAGACAGCCCTGTGTAAAATCTCTGTGAGCTCTGGCTGGCCTAGAACTCACTCTGTAGACTAGGCTGGCCTCAGACTCAAATAGATCCATCTGCCTCTGCCTCCCAAGTGTTGCGACTAAAGGAGGTCTTATTTTTTTAAACAGCTTTTCCTGATAATCATTCAGCTCATCAAATCAAGGTGCTGCTGGTAAAAGCAGACCTGCAGGCTACCAGCAGCATCTAGTGCTGGCGGGGTTAACGCCACACTGCCCTCCCGGGGTTGCTCCAGTCACTCATGTGTATGTGCCCGGAGATGGGATGCAAGCAGAGAGCCGGGAAGGCTTACAAAACAAGACCCCGTACTTGCTTTTTGTCAGTTTCTTTGAGCAAGTTCCCAATTAGACCCTCAACCAAGGGTTGGTTGGTTGGTTGGTTGGTTCCTCTGATGGAGAATCGGCAGTAAGCATGAATTGAGAACCATGTAAAGACAGAAAAGTTCTTTCTATTTCATATGCCTACTTGGGGACCTTCTGCCAAGTCACTCTAGAAAGTGAGGGTTGCTTGTAAGAGAACAACCTACCTGTATTAAGAACCAGACGGAGTTCTATACATTTGAAGGTAGATTTATTTTACAGTTGTCTCATTTGGGAGTTGCTGGACTTATCTTCATTTTTTTTTTTCATGTTAACATTGTAATCTTAGGAAAAGTCACTTGCTGAGTTCAGGCACTGAGACAGAGACGACACAAGCAATGATGTACAGCCTAAGCCTATGCTCTTCCCTAATTTACTTTTGTAACACGCATAATAATATGCACTTCCAATGTAAGAAAATAATAATTTCTAAATTTTTGAGAAAATGAGAAAAGAGGCTGCTGTGTTACTGTCTTCATATTACCATGGCTTGCCTTTTAGAACAGTTGCTTTCTATCATACTTTTTTCCTATGTTGTAGCTAGAACCCAGGTATTATGTATCTTGGGCCGGTGACAGTCTCAGACAAGGCATATTTTTAATTTGTCTTCTATAATTTTGTTTTTTTTTTTTCTGTTTTCTTTGTGTTAGAAGTATCTCCAATTCTGATAAGTGTTTAGGTTTTTTATTCCTTCCTTCCTCCCTCCCTCCTGCCCTTCCTCCTTCCTGTCTTTCAGACAAAAGCTGGGGACACAAAGGAATTGCTCTCCCAGGTTACATGGTGGGTTCCTTAGGGTTTCTATTGCTGCAAAAAGCAAGATGGGGAGGAAAGGGTTTGTTCTGTTTACAGTTCTTCATCCAAGGAAGTCAGGACAGGGACTCAAACAGGGCAGGAACCTGGAGGCTGGAGCTGATGCAGAGGCCATTCACAGAGGGATGCTGCTTACTGACTTATTCACCTTGGCTTGCTCAGCCAGGACATTTAGTGCCACAGATAGAGTTCAGTGCTCTGGGTATGCCATCTTTAGCTCTAGTCTCCATCTCCAGGCCATCTTTCTTTCTTTCTTTCTTTCTTTCTTTCTTTCTTTCTTTCTTTCTTTCTTTCTTTCTTTCTTTCTTTCTTTCTTTTTCTTCTTCTTCTTCTNTTCTTCTTCTTCTTCTTCTTCTTCTTCTTCTTCTTCTTCTTCTTCTTCTTCTTCTTCTTCTTCTTCTCTCTCTCTCTCTCTTTTGGTTTAGTTTTTTTGAAACAGGGTTTCTCTGTATAGCCCTGGCTGTCCTGGAACTCACTCTGTAGACCAGGCTGGCCTCGAACTCAGAAACCCACCTGCCTCTGCCTTTCAAGTGCTGGGATTAAAGGCGTGCACCACCGCCGCCTGGCTTCCAGGTCATTTTTAATGCTTACAAAAAACTCACACTGATTGGGCACATATGGCTTATGTAGCGATTCTGGAGGCACTAGAGTGTTTCCAGATGCCTAGGGCAGGCTCAAATGCCCTCCATCCTTGATGTACATCCTGAATCATCTTGATCAAGTAAGTCCCTTGACCTGACAGTTTCAGTTCTCTCTGTATGATGGACTGAATTACAGCAAGTCCATCTGGGGTTGCTGTGGGTATTAAATGCACCAGTGAAGACACACTATGCCAAACATAGTCTGCAGAGAGCCCTTCCTATCAGGAATCAGCATGAGTAAATTATTGTCAAGCATGAGACAATGCAGTATTTTATAAGGAAATAGCTTGATTACTAAGTCAAAAGGTAGAAAACTTTTATTGTTGTTTGTCTTAGAAGTTCATTGCTGTGAAGAGACACCACTGCCAAGGCAAGTCTTTGGGACAACATTTAGTTGGGGCTGGCTAACAGTTTCAGAGGTTCAGTCTGTTATCATGGTGGGAAGCATGGCATGAGCAGGCAGACTTGATGTTGGAGATGCCAAGAGTTCTAGTTTATCTGAAGGCAGCCAGGGGAAGATTGTCTTCCACAGGCATCCAGGGGAAGTGCCCCTTCTGCCATGAGCAGAGCTTGAACACTAGGAGCCCTCAAAGCCCACCTACACAGTGACACACTTCCTCCAACAAGGCCACGCCCATTTCAATAAGACCACACCTCCTAATAGTGCCACTTCCCATGGGCCAAGCACATTCAAAGCCATCACAGTATTGTTTAGTTGATTTATGTGGCCAGTTATTTCCAAAACGTACATGCTAACCATGATGGGAAATTGTTAAGGTCTTTTGAGCCTCTTAGCTCCTGGCAGGTAAGGTAAATAAGTTCTTCTGAACTCTCTGCATTCTGGACTCTTGCCTCTTGAACTCTCTCCATCCTATAGCTCTTGATATCTTTAAATAAATCTTTGCTGGATTTCATCCATTTTGATCTGACTGTAATAGCAGGAGGATAGGTCCTTGACGTTAATTTAGAGATAATCTATTAAACTGAAATACAACTTATTTTTGTTTCAGTGAATATTCACTTGATGATTAAGGAAAAATGCTTTTCTATGTTCGCAAATCTGCCACTTTTCATCCTCTGTAAACTATGGCTCCATTCTTATGTCATACACATTGGCTACTCCCTGTTTTGAATCTGCAGAAGTTCACGTGTAGTAAGCATATTGACCTTTTCTGTTATGTTCAAATGATTGTGAATAGGCTACTTTTGCTTGTTTCATTTTGAAATGTAATCAAGTATATTTATTGTTTACTTTGTCCATATTACAACATTCCAACCCCTATGAAAATAGCTCCCTCAGACTTCCTGTACTTGGAGTTTTGATAATTTTTGATTATATATATGTATATATATATGAGAGTAAACATTGATTTTTCTTTTTTTGCAAATTAATCTGTCTGCATTTTGCAAAACGTTCATCTCGACATTGATTTGTGCTCTTATCACTATCAAACAATTCATTCTTTTGTAAAATTTATTTGGACATTATTTTTGTCTCAATCTATTTTGCTGCCAGTATCACATAGTTTTAACTTCTATAACTTTATGATACATCTTAACAATTTGATAAGGATATTCCTCCTCATTAACATTCCTTCTCAAAAACAGGTATTTTTTTTTTTAACTTATTTTCTCTTTCAGGAGCCTGTTGATGTTCCCTTCTGCACTAGCCCGAGCCATACAGAGAGACTCTGCTATCAGATACTCACTGAATTCATTCTTTCCAGAAATTAGCAATTATAAACATATTTTAGGTGGCTGCACTTTTGTAAATCCAACACTTGGAAAGGCAGAGGCAGGTTGGTTCAAGGCAGACTGATCTAAAGTTGTTTCAAGCCAGGTAGGGCTACACAGTGAGCTCCAGTCTCAAACACACACACACACACACACACACACACACACACACACACACAAACAATCTTTTAAACTTAGAGCCAGCCTTTGGACTAATTTAAGGTTATTGTAGGAGTGGTGGCCCACACCTTTAATTCCAGCACTGCAGGCAGATCTATGTGATTTCAAGGTCAGCCTGGTAACTTAAATCCAGGCCAGCGAGGGCTTCCTTGTCTCAAAAAACAGAACAATACAAAGCAAAGCAAAGCAAACAAAAACAAATAACAAAGAGCCCTTGTGTTTCTATATGTCACATACTTCTGGGAGAGTCATGGATTTTGTTGCTCTTGTAAAAATTTGTCTAAATTTTGCTTCAGTTAGTGGTTGCCTTTCTTTATAAACACTTGACTTTTGTTAGTATTTATTTTACTTATTTGCTAAGTTTATTCGTGTTTTCATTAAGATTTCAAACTTTTTTTTTCAGTACATATCAATCAGTCCCATCATTTCCATTTTGGATAGTCCTTCATTTCTTTTATTACAGTAATCAGGGCTTTATAAATTCTATTAAGTAACACTATGGCCAAACTACTACAGTAACTTTATCCACTTCAATTATGTATATTTCTAAAACTTTTTGCATTCATTGTAATATTGATAACAAAAATAAAATTCTCTTATCATGTTGAGAAATATTTTCTTTTTCTTATTTTTTTCCTAATCAGGAGTAGTTAAAAAATATATTATTTAATGCTTTCAGAAATAATCCACTGTTGGTTGGCAAGATGGCTCAGTGAGGGAAAGACACTTATTGCCAAGACTGACAACCAGAGTTCAATCCCTAGGAACTACAGAGTAGAATCAGAAAACTAACTTCTGAAAGCTGTCCTCTGACCCATGCTCCTCCTGCTTTCCCCACAAAAAAAAAAAAAAAAAGTGTGATAAAGGGATTTTTAAATCCATCCAATCAATGGTTTACTTTACTTCTCTAACCTACCGCTATTAAACAGCCATGTATAAATTTGTCAATGTTTGCACCAGCACATACACATTGTGATGAGCTCATCACGTTGTGATGAGCTCTAGTATATTAAAAACAGAATAATGGGCGAGGCACATCCGGTGCGTGCTTTTAATCCCAGCACTCGGGAGGCAGGAGCATATGGATCTCTGAATTCAAAGCCAGCCTGTTCTACAGAGTGAGTTCCAGACAGTCAGATTTAGGTAAAGAGACCTTATCTCAAAACAACTACAACCCAGAAGAGCGGAAGACTGCTCGGCTCCAAACAAGACATTCAGACCATCTTTTATAAGGCTCAGGGACATTTTCTGACGAGGTAGTGGAAAGGCAAATCACAGCCATTCCAATCATGAACTCAAAGGCACAGCAGCTGTGGGTGCCTGCACTAGGACCGGAGCGGAGGAGACACTACTATTGCCTTCAGCTGCAGGCCCACTGATGACCCCACCGGGCTCCAGTGAAGAACCGTAGCCCACACGGATCACCCTGGTTAAACGAAGCGTGTCACATACTAAAACAGAAGTCGTGAATCTGGTATAGGGGCTGTTCGGGCTGGGGGAGGATAGATAGTAAGAGTGGGGATAAGAGCGAAGAGGGGAAAGAACAATCAGGGTATGTTATATGTGAGAATGAAATTGTCAGACAGCAAAGTTAACAAGACATTTACAGATAGCACATATAAATTATGTTTTGTTTATAGTCTTTATTATATAATCTTTAGTGCCGTTATTTCCTTATAGTTACAGTATTAATGACTAGAACACAGTCTTTTTTCTTCTTTACTTAGAATAAATTCTTTTGAGTGCAGGTGTGTATGATTTGTGTGTGCGTTTGTATGTGTGCATGTTACATGTAGAGGTCAGAGGACCGTACTTTGCTGTACCCTGCTGTAGACGCAGCCAAGCCAGCTGGCCCGCAAGACCCCTGAGAGTCTCTCCATCTTTGCTTCTATGCTATCAGAGGAGTGCTGGGATTACAGACACATGCTATTATGTCTTGTTTTACACGGGCCAGCATTGAACAGGGGACTACATGTTTGTGCCACAAGCACTTTACCTAACACTCAACCACCTTCCCAACCCACCATTTACTTTTTGTTTCCTGTCAAAAGTGTCTGTTTTACTAGATATTCATAGTGCTGCCTGTACTTTAAATTTTTTAATAGTTTTATTATTGAAGGAATTTCATACATTGGGTTGCACCTATATGATTTCTGTCTCTCCCTTTTCTCCATCCAGCTCCCCTTGTATTCCCTCCAGTCTAAATTCTTTACTATTTTCCTGTACGTACTTTGGATATAAAAAACTGTCAGGCAGAGAAATCTTTAAGTAGGACTGTCCTAACACAACACCGAGCCACTAGACTTCCATCCTTATTTTTCCATTTGAACAGCAAAGTTTAGATTATATATTTCATAATGTTTAATCTTGATTGGACTTCTCAATAGCTCCCTATTGTTTCTTATCTATTCTGCATTATTTTTTTTTTGTGGACTATGTTTTATTTAATTCGTCTCCTGTAATTAGTAAGGAAAACAAACAACAGGTTTTCAATTCTGCCATTGCCAACACGGGATGGTCATCAAGTTCCGTAAAGTGCATTGCCGTCGAGTGACTGAACACTTAAAACGCCGATTGCAGCTTGCTTTCCCTCTCTGCACTGTGGTGCACTGTGGTTATTAGTTAACAGCCTCTTGTTCAGAACTACACTAAACACACTGCCCACTCATGGCATCAGCTCTTAACCCACTGTGACGTCATTCTACCTGGTCCACTTACTACTCTGCCTTCGCCCTCATCTTTTTTTGTTTTGTTTTGGTTTGGTTTGGTTTGGTTTTTCGAGACAGAGTTTCTCTGTGTAGCCCTGGCTGTTCTGGAACTCACTCTGTAGACCAGGCTGGCTTCGAACTCAGAAATCCGCCTGCCTCTGCCTCCCGAGTGCGAGGATTAAAGGCGTGTGCCACCACGTCCGGCGATTTTGATCTTTTACAAAAGCTGATGACGAGCCGGGCACAGTGGCGCACACTTACCATCTGTTACCTGGGACAAGCAGGGCAGTTGAAGCCGGAGGATTAACAGTTTGAGGCCAGTTGTGCTGTATAGTGACTTTGGGACAACCTAAGCCTGTCTCAGAGAACCAAAGAAGGGGTCCTAACTCACGGATGGAGCACTTGCCCAGTGTTTTAGTTACTGATATGGTGAAACACCATGACCAAAAGGCAAGATGGGGAGGAAAGGGTTTATTTGGCTTAGGCTTCTAGATCATAGTCTATCATTGGAGGAAGTCAAGACAGGAGCCTAGGCAGGGTGGGAACCTTACAGCAGGAGCTGATGCAAAAGCTATGGGGCTTGGAGGTGTTGCTTACTGGCTTTCTTCCCATGGCTAGCTCAGCTTGCTTTCTTATAGAACCCAGGACCACCAGCCCAGGGGTGATACCACCCACCAAGGGCAGGGCCTTCTCCCACTGATCGAGAATTGAGATGAAGGCTTTTTTTTTTTTTTCAACTGGAGGCTCCTTCCTCTCTGATGACACTAACTAGAGTCAAGTTGACACCAAACCAGCCAGGATACCTGGTATGGACAGGGACCTATTTTCTACCTCAGTACTGCCAAACAAGCCAAATAACCACATTTCAGATGCATGCCCCCCCCCCTCCATGCACTTGCAAGGATGCTTTTGTTCTAGAAATTTAACAATTTACCTCTTACGAAAAGCATTCATCTGCAGTCCTTCATTTTGCTATAAAGAACCTAACAATATTAGCAGTTTCTTCAAAAGAGTTATTCTAAGGCTGGGTGTGTTGTTGCATGCCTTTACTTCTCAAGAGGTTGAGACAGGTGGATCTCTGTGAGTTTGAGGCCAGCCTGGTCCACATAGTAAGTTTCAGGACAGCCAGTACTATAAAGAGACCCTGTCTCAAAAAACAAACAAACAAAAACAAACAAAAATATGCAAGATTCATTTATATTTTAAGTTACATGTATAAATGTATTTATGTATGTGTGTAGGGGATATATACATATGCGTGCAGGTACCCTTGGAGACCAGGTGTTGGATCTCCTGGGGTTGAAGTTACAGGGAGTTGTGAGCTGCCTGACATGATGCTGGAAACTGAACTCTAGTCCTCTGGAGAAGTAAGCAAGTGTTCCTAACCACTGAGCCATCTCTCTAGCCACCCCTCCCCTCTTCCGTCAGCACAGTTTTTATGCATAAACTGATTTCTTCTGTTACAATTTTCATTATTTTATTCTAGTTTGTCTGCTTCATTTTTTTTTTAGGGGAGAACCCTTTATTTTACTCATTAATTCAAGACACATTCAAATAAAATACTACTAGTATATATGACACAATACTTTGTGTGATAACCCTGTTAGTGGTAGAGTGGTAGGAAAGTAATGTTTGCTGCCCAGAGGAGGCACACATTGTACATTGAAACACACAACTACATTCTTTTTTATTATAACTTTTATTTATTTTCTAGAAACGACTCAGACATTTTCCCCTGTGCACCTCTGATATCTACAGAAATTTTACTTACTGTATTTTTTAATCTATTCTTATTTTTACCTGCTCTTGTTTGGTTAAAATCAACAATATCTCTTGCTATGTTGTACCAATCACATTCCTAAGAAGCTGTGGATTACAAAAGGTTATTGTAAAAGCAATTATTTCAAATGGGAGAATGGCCCAAGGCTAAAGCTTCAATGATACGATTTCTCTTTAACTATGGTCCTCAGTGATGTGTTTTCTTATGCCAACTCAAAATATAACTAATTTATCAATGCAGTAAACTACAGTCTTATCCATTATTAATTACTAGTTAGTAAATGTAATCTACATTATTAATTAGGAAATATAAGCAACAATAGATCTTAGGCAGAGTTTCTAGTTGGTCACCATATAAGATTTTTTTTTTCTAGTTTCCAGTTGGCCACCATAAAGGAAAGACCAGACCACAGGTGAACAATTAGCATGCACACTCATTTATTCCTGCTCATGGAGCTGGCTCGACCAAGAGAAGAACTTGCTGCCAGGCTCAATGACCTAAATTCAATCCCTGGTATCCACATGATGGAAGGAGGAAACCAACTTTCACAAATTGTCCTCTGGCTTCCACATATATGGTAGCATGCCCTAGACTAATCAATAAGCAAATGTAAAAGCAATTGAAAAATAAACCAATCTATTCCAAATTGTTTAAGGGCACGCCTCCATTTATAATAGTTCGGTTCTCATATTAAACTAATACCAAATGCAGTGCAACTGTTTCTCTCACTGTAGCAGTAAGAGGAACATCTCTAAATCTATGTATAAAATATGGAGACGACATGACTGAACTCTTAGGCAGGAAACAGGCATAGTTTCTTGTGCTGTGATGTGTCTGCTGTTTCAGTGCAAGAACTTTCAAGGAACCCCATCCGAGTGGGAATAGATGAGGAACCCCAACCCCATGCTTCCTTGTGAATCCACACACACAAAAAATTTATATTAAATTCAGAATATGTTTAGCCTTTTACCAGTAGAGAGCTGTGAAGAGTAGAGGGGAAGATGTTAGTGAAGCTAGCATATTTCAATCTACTGGCGTACCTCATCTGGAAGACCTCATATGTGTGAGCTTTCTGTCTGAGCAGAAAGGTAGAGAAATGCAGTTTTGGTCAGCAGTGGCTTCCTTCTGCAGGCACAAGGAATTCCCCAGGCAGGTGAAGGAGCTCAGGAAAACAGTGGAGAGCGAACGAGAACTGAAGAAACAGATGCGGCATCTGCCCAATATCTAGAAATGCTTATTTCTTATATTTTTATTGCTGATACATAAAATTATTTTTCAGATGATTCTAAAGCTTTTAAAAAAGTAATTCAATGGAAGAGTGTTCATATACAGCAACTCATTTGGTATCTTTCCAGAAGTTCCCCAAATTGGAATCTTAAAATACGCTTACTAGGATGAAAAAACAGCTTAAAAACAGTTCGTCAAATAAGTCTGGGTTCTTTTTTTTTTTTATTATTCAATGAATGATTTTAAAAATTAGCTTCATTGTTTTTTAATTTACCATCTGTTAACTCAATAAATATGAGTTCTTAAAGTTAACCTAATTGTCTTGGAATTTGCTGTTTTTGAAGTTGATTAAAGTTATTTAAAATAATTTTATTGTATATTCAGACTGAAACAAGCATGTCAGCACGTGGATAGATCTTGGCTAATAATTTGCAAATAAATGTGCCCATTTGTAAAATGAACCACTTATGTTTATGGCTCTTAAGACGAATCAGTGGATATGTGAATATGCAAGATGCAGTAATAGTACAGCCTTGAAAAACTACTACCATGAAGCATACAAAACACTTCCCCATGTATTGCCTCGGATCTGCCAAAGAACTACAGAAGGAACATCCACTGGAAGTGCTATCTTTAGTCTGGCTTTCTCATGGCTGGAAGGTGCTACATGCTTCTGTAAATATTCTGCCTTTGGTCAGCATAGCAAGCCAACAGTGGATGCTGGACCTAAGTGTGGGAGACAGAAAAATGGTCTTAAACCAACAGTGGATGCTGGACCTAAGTGTGTCGTGTGGGAGACAGAAAAATGGTCTTAAACCAACAGTGGATGCTGGACCTAAGTGTGTCGTGTGGGAGACAGAAAAATGGTCTTTTCTCTCAGTAGCTCCCCACGAAGAGGCAGCATGTCTACCAAGCACTCTTACCAACTGAGCCTTTTCCCTGGCCCCAAGCTTCTGCCTTTAATTCTAGACTCTACAACAAATGAATTTTGAGTATGATGCAAGTGGGGATTGAGCCACGCCCAGCCTCTCCCAGATACCTAGTTACCCTGACACCATTTGCAGAGAGCCTTTTTGTTGTTGTTGTTGTTCATAGTGTTGCTTTGGTTGGTGTGGCTAAGCCATGTGAAACTAATCAATTCTAAGAAGAAGACTATAAGATATTAATTTTATCATGAGTTTTAGAAAAATCACAGCACCTTCACTAACAAAAAGAGGCCTTAAAACTCATCGCCAGAATTGACTCTTCCCGTGAACTCACAGGAAACATACATACACACACACACACACACACACACACACACACACGTCTCAGATGTGTCTGACATCAGAAAACTACTACTGCCTTGTTCCAGCCTGTTGCGGTTTACCTGTCCATTGTCTGCTAAAGGGTCTTCCTTGAGCTCTAACCAACTGAAAAGAATCAGGCATTGAGAGATATGGGCTGGGGTGGATATTATATGTAACAGAACTGGGTCAAGCAAACATTACAAAGTACAGTAAGCAGGATATAGTGGGACATGCCTTTAATACCAGCACTTGAGATTAACCCTGGGCAGGAGGAGCCTTTAATACCAGCACTTGAGATTAACCCTGGGCAGGAGGATCTCTGCCAGTTTAGGTCTACCCTGGTGTTCACAGTGACCGCTAAACCTGTCTGGAGCATGGTTTGATCTGCCAGTTTAGGTCTACCTTGGAGTTCACAGTGATCTCTAAGCCTGTCTGGAGCATGATTAGAGCTTTGGTTGTCTTTTCCATTACCTAAACCTACCTAAACCAGATATTTTTCTAGGTGGTTTTATTTTGTTTTGTTTTGAACTTTTATGTTTATTAGACAGGGCTTTACTGTGGGCCTTAACCTTATGCCTCTGCCTAGGTCTGGGATTACATGTGAATGATCTCCTTCTTATCTATGTGAGAGAGATCTGAGTAAGACTGGGTCTTAAAGCCCATCGACTGGCATAGAACACAGATCACCTGGACCTATATTATCTTTATAGCACACTGTGGTGGTTTAAATAGAAATGGTCCCCACAGCCTCATGTTTGAAAGCTGGGTGTTAGGCACTGGCATTACTTGACAGGGATCAGGAGGTGTGGCCTTGTTGGAGGAAATGTTTCACAGTGGATGGGCTTTGGGGCTTCAAATGCTCAAGCAAGAAGTAGAATTCTCAGCCTGCCTCTGTGCCACTGTGCTCCCTGCTGTGAGGATAATGGGCTAAACTTCTGAAACTGTAAGCCAGCCCCAATGAAATGCTCTCCTTTAGTTATTTTGTCAAATACTTTCAAATGGCAAACATGTAAACATTACATTTTAGAAATAGAAAGAAAACAAAATCTTCCCATTTCCAAAATATCTAACCACTCATGGCTATTCATAAAAACTAAGATTCCAAGATACTAATGCACATGCCAGCAAGATTCTGCTGAAGGGACCCTGATATAGCGGCCTCTTGTGAGGCTATGCCAGAGCCTGGCAAACATCGAAGTGGATGCTCACAGCCAGCTATTGGATGGAACACAGGGTCCCCAATGGAGGAGCTAGAGAAAGTACCCAAGGAGCTGAAGGGGGCTGCTACCCTGTAGGTGGAACAACATTATGAACTAACCCCCTGAGCTTGTGTCTCTAGCTGCATATGTAGCAGAAGATGGCCTAATCAGCCATCACTGGGAAGAGAGGCCCCTTGGTCTTGTAAACTTTATATGACCCAGCACAAGGGAACGCCTGGGCCAAGTAGTGGGAGTAGGTGGGTAGGGGAGCAGAGGTGCGGGGAGGGTATAGGGAACTTTCGGGATAGCATTTGAAATGTAAATAAAGAAAATAATAATTTTTTAAAAAGTAAACAAACAAACAAACAAAGATTCCAAACTTGGATACTTTCTTTTCCTTTACTTCACGAGATTAATGAAATTTAATGAGTTAGTCACCTCATGAAAATATCAGTAAGAAAAAAGTGTTAGAAAACAAGTTTGAAAAGAATCCAAGAAATCTCAGTCTGCAAACATGAACCTATGACAAATTATGATATTTATTACAAAGATTTTTGCCTTGATCATGAAGTACAAAATGAAATACTTAATGTACTAATAAAAAATTTCTCACTTTCCTAAAAAAAAAAAAAAAAAAAAAAAAGAGTTGCTGTGAAGCCGGGCATGGTGGCGTATGCCTTTAATCCCAGCACACGGGAGGCAGAGGCAGGTGGATTTCTGTGTTTGATGCCAGCTGCCAGCCATGTCTACAGAGTTCCAGGACAGTCAGGGCTACGCAGAGAAACCCTGTCTCGAAACTCCCTCCTCCCCCCCCCCCAAAAAAAAAGAGTTGCTGTGGTCCTGGTGTCTCTTCACAGCAATTGAGCACCGACTAAGGCACAGACATAGAAGATGTTTATCTGCGGGATGGAGAAATGGCTCAGAGGCTAAAAGCACTGACTGCTTTTCCAGAGGTCCTGAGTTCAATTCCCAGCAACCACATGGTAGCTCACAACTATCTGTAATGGGATCTGGTGTCTTCTGCCCTGCAGGCATACATACAGGCAGACCACTGCATACATAGTACATAAATCTAAAAAACAAAAACAAAAGATGCTCCTGGCTGAACTCACTGCAGACTGTGAGCTTCCTAGGCACTTCCCAGACCTTGCCTGCCACCTTGAGATTTCTCTCTCCTGAGTTTACAGTTGCACTGTAGTATTCTGGGTCCTTCATGTAAGTATTCCTCAAAACACTTGGCAGTGAATGGAGGACTAGAGTGCTGGCTAACAAGCATCCACTTTGCCATTTCAGAAAAACCTTACCTGCATTTCTTCTGGAAACCCATCATTATTGATTTTTCTTTTTTTTTTTTTTTTTTTTTTTTTTTAGGTAGGATGGCTATACGCCCTAACTCCAGCTATTTGAACTATGACTGAGGGGTAGAAGAAGGACAGCCAGCAAATGGTCACAGTGGTGAGGGCAGGTGAGGAGCATGACACAGGAAGATGTCCCAGTTGGGTACAGCTGTTTAGCTAGACACACAGAGGAAGTGAAGGGAAGCTGTAAGAGCAGCAGCCAAACTAAGAATAACAGAAGTCAGCATATATATATATGCGTGTGTGTATATGTGTACATATGTATATATATGTACACACATATATGTATATATACATTTTTTGTAAAACAAAATTTCATGTAAAATATTGCATTCTAATCCATTATATAAGAAACTCTTGTTTTTATAATAGAGTATCTCTTCTAAAAACTTTACAGAAAATAATATCCTAGAGATACTTTTGATTTGTGATGCAAGGTCACAGCTATCAGACAGTGACCTCCAAGTACACCACTGACCAACACTGGCAGGCCCTCCCCCTGCACCTTGTACTATATTCTGTTCACTCTGCTTTTTCTGTTCTGTCCTTGAATTTCATTTCCATTAGAATAATAATGGCAAACACAGCTAGTGACAAAGGTACAGCTGTTGTCCTTGAACTCCAACAACTTCGTGTGGTCAGAGCCTTGGTTATCCAGCAGTTCCTATAGATGGCTACCAGGATCACTATCACACTATGGGAAAACTGAGGCAGAAAGCAGCCTTGCTCAAGGCTTCACAGGAAGTAACTAGTTAAACTAGGATTCTGGTCTAGGTAGTTGAACTCTTAGGCTGTTTTGTCCACATGTGCTTCTTTTGCTTAAAGTATGACTTGGTCATGTGGCCCTTCATCTTCAAACTTCATGAACCACACAAAGGGGAGAGTTCTTACTGTATATAATTTATACAATAAAGGTCAACTTTATTGACTTCTTAAAGTTGAGAAACCTGGAGAAAATTATGACCCTTGGAGCCAAGTTGTTAAGAATTCCAAGGCCCTGAGCTGGAGAGATGGCTCAATGGTTGAGTGCTTGCTGATCTTCCAGAAATCCCATGTTCATTTCCCAGTATTCACACTATGGCTCACAACTATGTACAACTCTAGTTCTAGGGTTTCTGATGGCCTATTGCTTCCCAAGACACAAATGCATATGCACACATGTACACATGTATACACACACATATGCATACACACACATACACACAAAATAAATCTTTAAAATAAACACAAAATTCACAAGAAACTGCCCAACATGCTTTGTAAAAGGCAGGGTTTCTAACATATTAGGGTTCATAAGGAAAGTGTGGAGGTGTTGTCATATATTTCTGATGTTTGAGTAGCTGATAAATATGGCCTCAAAGCAAGAGAGTCAGAAAGAATGAATAAGCAACTGGTGGGTCGTTTTCCCTGATTATTTTTGTGATTTGATAACTTCATATGTTTATATATCTTGATTACTTTTCCTTTTATCTCCTTCCCATCCCTGTCAACCCTTTAGCCCCCAACCCTATCTGTCTTTTTCCCAATTTTATGTTGGTTTCCCTTAGTTTAGCTAAGGCCATCTGTGTGAGCATTAGCTCGGATCTGGGGCCATCACTGGGTACAGAATTGAAGGTGATGGCTACCCTTTCTCTGAATCTATTAGTAGAAAACAGGCCGGCCGTGAGGAAAGAGATCCCTGAGTCCCTTCCCTCGTGCCTGATTGTTGAGGAATCAGTTTTTATTTATTCATTTACTTCTTAACAATAAAAAATTGTATTACACTTATTTATGCATGTAATATGTGTGCAGGAACGTAGGTTGGAGTCATGGCACATGTGTGGAGGTCTCCTTCTCATGTATAGGTCACAGGCATCCAACTTAGGTGGTAAGGCTTGAGGTCAAGCCCCTTTTATCTGCTAAGCCATCATGCCAGTTCCTGAATCAGTTCTTAAAATTAAAAAGAAAATCCTCAAAAGTCTAGGGCATATGACTATGGGACAGTCTGAACTAAAATATAATCTGCTGTTATATTTATAGTGAGTCTAGCCTCACTAGAAATGTACATACATAAACCACACAAGATATGTCTACAGGCCAAAATCATCTTAACAAGTGTACTTTACCATGTAGTTAAGCCAGCAATATTTACTATTTCAATTTCTCATGTAAACACGGGATTTAGTTTTTTTCTTTAGATAGATACATCCTTCCAACTACTGTTGTTTTTCCTTCGATGGATAATCTTAACTGTCAGTGCGATGGGATTTATAATTACCATGGAAACTTACCTCTCGGTGTGTCTGTAAGACTGTTTCCAGAGAGGTTTAAGGGAACAACAGTGAAGTTCCGTACTGAATATGGGCAGCAGCATCCTGTGGCTAGGGTCCTGGTCTAAATAAGAAGAGAAAGTGAGCTGAACCTAACTCTCATCTCTCTCTGCTTCCTGGCTGCATGGGACCAGAGGCTCAAGCTCCCCCAACCCCGCCTTCCCTGTTGTCACCCAAGTTGCTTCTTTGAGATGTTTTGCCACAGCAATGAGAAGAAGTAATTTACAGGCCATCATTCTTTTTTTTTTTTTTTTTTTTGGTTTTTCCGAGACAGGGTTTCTCTGTGTAGCCCTGGCTGTCCTGGAACTCACTTTGTAGACCAGGCCATCCTCGAACTCAGAAATCCGCCTGCCTCTGCCTCCCGAGTGCGGGGATTAAAGGCGTGCGCCACCATGCCCGGCTCAGGCCATCATTCTTAATGATCTTAATTTGGTCAGCTTCGTTCATTTACATGAATGCTTCACCAGGTGAAAATTTTAAAAGTTTGAAATCCTGCAAATATGTGATGATCTGACTCGAAGGAACATCTGCAAAGCCAGCCCTTTTTCACATTGTGGCTCGGTTTGGGTTTAGTCTTTACATATATTCAAAGAGGCTCCAGCCTACAGTTCCCTAAACCAGGGAGGGCTAGAACCCTCTCTGAACTCTGCTTCAGATAACCTTCCAGAATAACCTTTCTTTCTATCTAAAGGGATCTCCAAGTGTTAGTTCCTCTAAGAAACTTTTAAAAATGCCTCCAGCAGGAATGTACACCTCACCCTAGCACTTCCCATAGGCCCCAGTGCCTCAATTAGCATCGCAATAGTGTTTTCCGGCCCAACTGGAGAATGTGTTCTTTGAAAAGAACTCTTAATCAAATCCTTATCCCCAGTCTCAGGTAGAACTCCCAACTTCTACTAGCTTTTAAGTGAACATTTATTGAATGAACACAATGTGGGATATATGGCGAATGAACAAATATTTTTGCATTACAGGGGTATATAAGCCATTTGATGTTTTCAGTGTGAGGTAGGGTTGCTCAAGGTCAGTGTTCAGATTTTGATAATGATTGTGCATTTTTTAGATCTTGCCTACAGTTACATCATACCTTTGCCAGGAAAACAAGTCTTGAGAAAAAAAAAAAAAAGAAAGAAAAGAAAATGTGTAATATTAGTCAACATAAAAGATGTTGTGACTTACTTTGTTGGAGGTGGGAGTTGTGCCTCACTGGAAGAGTCCCATTATGTCTCCCTGTTAATTGGTGCCAGTCTGGCAAGGCACAAGTAAGAGAATGGAAGACTTGGGCTGCAGAGTGATGGGTCAGCTGGCAGGCTATCGGAGGACAGGAGGTACCACCAATCTACAGTTCTTAGATCTGTGCCTTCAATACCACAGCTCTCTACTCTTGGGCACTATCATGTGATGATTCCATAGAGCCACATGAGTCCTAGTGTTGAGTTCTGCCGAGACTCAATCATATATGTCACCTCACAATGCCAGCATGCCACCCTCCCTCGTGACTTTTTTTTTTTTTTTTAACCTATTACATGTAACTTTCAAGCTGTGACTTCCATTAGCTTGAATCGTGGGGTGAGTGAAGAGATAAAGACCAAAATGCACTTGTGGCTGATCACGCAATACAAGAAATCTGAATTGTGACTCAAGCCAAAAGCCCATCCTGACAAATTTCCTCTGTTCTGTTACAAGCACAAGACTATAAATAATGGTTGTGAGTTTCAAGAACAATTCCGTACACCAATTCCGTATACCTTAAGGAAAAAAAAAAGTCAAGCGCACAAAGATAGAAGGAATGATTTTGAAATTTACTCATTCTCACACTAAATATTTTAAGCACCAAACTGAACTCTACTCTGTGGTAAGCTCTGAACCCCGAATCCCTGCCATTATAAGACTATCCACTTAAGACATCTGATTAAATGATCTGTAAAGATCTGACTAGGCAAATTAGCCATAAAAATAACATCTAACCCAGATCTCCCAACTGTGTTCTCTTCCTTAGAAACAAATTTGAAAGTTACATTTGTTTATTGTGTGGGTGGGTGGGCCTGGTTCTTGCATTGAGATCAGAGGGTAACTTTGAGGTGTTGGTTCTCTCATTCCATCAAGTTGGACCTGGGAACCAAACTCATGTGGGTAGGTTTGGGGGCAAACACCTCTACCCACCACAGGCCAAGTTTCCTCAGCCCCAGGGACCAGGTATGTTCAGGGCTGTACCACAGTCAGAAAGGGGAACTTATCTTTCTCCTTGACTCAAATAAGTTATCATTTCACAGTCTCATGCTTCTTATCCACTAACTTAAGGCCAATCCTGTTTTATTCCATTCCTTGTACGTAGTGTAGAAGGCAAAAACTGTACCCTCTCTTTTCTGAAAAGATCAGTGGCTATTGATATTAACTCCTATCATCTATATTTTGATATGTTTTAGATTTACGTGTCTTTCAACTACTTACACTACATTTGGATTTGTTGGAAAAATGAAATAGGGGCTATTGAGATGTTCCAGGACTTTGGAGCATTGTGTGTTTCTAAAAGGCTGGGTTCAATTCCCAGCACCCACGTGACATCCCACAACCATCTGTAACTTCAGTCCCAGGGGATGTGATACAGATCCCTTCTGAACCCCTCTGGCACCAGGCGTGTAGATGATGAACAGACACATACGTAGGCAAAAGACCCCCACACATAAAATACGATGATTAGAAGTATCTTTAAACATAATTATACCACTTCACGCTGGATCCTATAACAAAATACCTTAGACGTGGAAATTTTTTAAAAGGAGTGTGTGTGGTGTGTATTTTATGCCACTTTAGTGTGGGTGCCTACACACTTAGAGAGCGTAGACGCTGCCTGTTATTGACTGTTAGGGATGGAAAGAAAGGAGAAGAGAAGGAAATTCAGGAGGCTGGGAGCAAAGTGAGATCTCACTCTAAATTATGGGATTTAGCTGATAATCTGAACTAGGTAAAATACGAGTATATAAAAAAAGAGGAAATGTTAATGTATTTTGGGGGTTTCTTTTATGCTCCAACTTTAGGTGTTCACAGTAATAACCAGGAAAGGCTAAGCTTGCAAAGCCTCCATTCTCACCTGCCCTGCTCAATGGGGACACTGGCACTAGTTAGACAAGTCCCTGCTTTGGCAAATCAAGGCAAGAAAATTTGAAGCCACCCAGGACTTGAAGGGAAAAAACTGAGCCAGGAAGAGAAACTCATGTTCTACTTTGTTTTGCTCTTTGTAATCACCCATAGCTTCTTGCTCTGCTTTTGAGGGGGCTCTTTGGCTCATGGGGAGGAGGAGGAGAAGGAAGAGGAAGAGGAGGAGGAGGAGGAGGAGGAGCAGCAGCAGCAGAAGGAGGAGGAGGTAGTTCCCCAAATGAAAACTAGTTCATATTTGTTTATATCCTTATGCCTTTGGTATGGTATTTTGAATTATAAAAAGAAAAGTTGAAAAAAAATGAATGGATAATTCCAGGGAATTCAAGGATGGACAAGGAGAGGGGGGCTCTCAGAAAGCAGCCTGAACTATGTCATTTTGCTTTATTTAGAATGACCTCACCAAAAAAAACCAAACCAAACCAAAAAAAACAAAACACAAACAAAAAATCCCACTGCACCGTCGACGTGTTTGCTACCAAGGCTTGTCAAATCGCTAGTCACCCACTGTGTCAGGCTTGATTCATAGGCAACCGACAGAAGAGGACCTGACAGAGCTTTTAGGAAAAACTGAATTCTCAGCCCACAGTCACTTTCCAGGAACTAGCCTGCAAACAGCTCTGCGCTGGAGGGATGGAACTCCGAGCAATCTCAATCCTGCCACCCTGACAGCCTTCGCTCCACATACAATTATTTATGGGGACTTAATGAGAGAGCAAGCCTTATGTGAAAGAACGCAAGAAAGTGCAGCTGCTAAAAACAGACCCAGGCAGTTCTACAGTCCTTATTTTTACAACTGAGCTTCTGCAATTCCTGCCACGAACCTAACAGCTCCACTCCTTGCCAAACACACAAAGAGAAAAGTAAAAACTGTTTTCGTTCTGCAACCCCCTTAACTTCGAGTAAACAGTAGTAATTTTCTATCGTCACGTTCAATGCAAATTTCCCAAAGGCGACACAACAGGAAACAAAAGACCTGTTAGTTGATAGCTTCCTTAGAGCTGGGGGTTGTGTGGGGAAGGAGTAGCAGGGGAGTGGGTTAAAGTTGATAAGAGTCCAATTTCTTCCTAGCTTGGGGGTCCCCGAGCATCCAGCTAGTTTGACCTTTGAGAGTTCTTTGGAGCTTCATCAGTTGAAAAGGTCCCTGGGCCCAGCCTCCCCTCCTACGAAATCCGCATTTCTTGACCTCTTTGCCCCTGCTTTTGGGTGGGTCAGGGTAGGAGAAAGTGACTTGGACATCCGCTTAAGCATCTCCTTCTGGTTGGGTGCGTCGACCTACAGCTGCCGACAGGAAAATGATACTGATACAAATAGCTGGGGCAGAGAAGGGGGTCTGCAAGAGACCCCCTCCTCTTCCATCCACTGTGTGTTTCTCAGTAGGGGTGCCCAGGAGAAGAGGATAGGAAGAAGGAAGAGCCCATCAATTTGAAGGGAAGGAGGTCCCCTCTAGGAAAAATCTTCTCCATCAAACATTGAAGAGAGGGGAAAACTTGGCCCGCATGCCCCTACTGGGGAGCGACACACCCCACACAAGCTGGCTTGCGGGGCGCGGGGGTTGTGCTCAGGCCTCTCACCTGACTTCCTCCTCCGCTGGCACACACACCAATGCCCCGCGCTCTGCACCCCCAAAGCCCAGGCAAACAACGACAAGAGGAAGCGGCGGGCGGCGAGGGTGCGCGGCGGGGGCGGTGCAGGTGAGGGCCGGGGCGGTGGGGCTCCGGGGCTCGCCCACACTTACCCTGGCGGCCGCGGGGTCGCTCTCCCGCAGCGACCCTGCACCCGGGCGGCGCTCAGGGATGTGGCGGCTGCGGTGGCTCGGGCTCGGCTCAGCTCGGGCTACACTGCGCGCTCTCGGAGCCACCGGCCGCCCAGGATCCTGCCGCCAGGGGGAGAAGCGGCCGCGGGCGCGGGGGAGGCAGGCCGGGCCCGGTCGCTCCCGCTGTGGGGTCCGTAAGCCCCCCACGCGGACGAGAGGCGAGTGCGCGGCGCCCCAGGCACGCACCGCCCCCGGCCAGCGTCGGGGGGCTCTCGTGGGGGCGCCCCGATCGCCCGCGCCGCGCTCTACACTGCGGGCTCCGAGCGGCTCCCGCGCCCCCTCCCGCGCCCCGCCCCGCCCCCGCCCCTTCCCTTCCCCCTCGGCCCCGCGCGCTCCCCGCTCGCTGCTCGCCGCGCTCTGCCCCCTTTAAACGCCCACTTCGGATGGGGAGAGGAGACAACTTGAAGTCAAGTTGCCATTAACTTCCGCGGCGGCCGCCAGCTCGGCGGCGGGGAGGTGGCAGCAGCTGCAGCCGCCGCCCGGGAAGTCCGCCGCCCGGCGCGCCCGCGCGGGGAGCCGACCCGGCCTCGGCCCGCACCGCTGGCCCGCGCTGTCCCGGTTCCACGCCTGAGTGAGTCCCGCTTCTTTGCTCCCTGCCAGTGCTGCTCCCGCTCTGGGTCTCTTGCCCGGCTCGCCTCCGTTTTCTGCGGATGCGGAACCGATCCAAACTTCTCAGTGGCCCCGGCTGGGGCGACTCTGCGCCCCTCGCGTGCCGGGGTCTTGCTGGCCCTTCTCTCGAGCGCGCTCAGACGTTCGGGAGGACTGGGCTGGTGAAGTGAGGGTCATGGCCGGGATGCGGACTTACTTGGCGTCTTTGCCTCTCCCGCACACCTGCCCGGCCGTCCCTCGTTAGACACTTTCGTCCAGGTCGTGGGCATGGCCCGCTTTAGAGGACGAAGGCGGCGTGGGGGAAGCCCTCGGCGGGCGAGTGGGGAAAGGGGAGCCCCTCGGTGAGCCCCGGTGCGGGGAAGGAGGCGAGGTGCCGGGTGGAGTGGGAAAGGTCGTGCGCCAGATCTGGAGTTCACTTAGCATCCTCTCCCATCTCATCTCCCCCTGTTCTTTCCCGGCCAGCCCTACTTTGCTGGTGGCGAGCGGAGGTGGAGAGGGGCCTGGGAAGTTTGTGGCAACTTCTCTATCCCGGGAGCCACTCGGGCGCTGGGCGCTCAAGTTAGAGCCCAGAGTTTGAGAGCCGAAGAACAGCGCTCGTGCAGCCCACGCCGGCGATCGCGGGTCGGTCCTGGAGGGTGATTCAGGTTTGGGCTTAGGCGGGAAGCCGAGGGAGGTTCGTGGTGTCTTAGCTGGGACTGTGGCCCCACAGGTGCAGCCCCGGGGTCAACTCCTCATTTCCCTGTGACAGTACACACCGGAGAGCGGTGGCCTTCTACAGTGTTCCTCCATTGCAGAGCTCCCAGGGTGGCTGAACTGGGGTTGGGGAGCTTGAATGCAAGGGACTGAGGGGGCAAGCGGCAGGTCTGAATGGTGACACGTGCGTGTGCTTGGCCGAGCAAAAGGCGCTAAACAGGTCCCTTCTGGGATCATCCCAGAAGACCAAGAGGACAGTAGCTTAGAGCTCAGGGTAGAGATTTTTGACCCTGGCCTCCACCAGGGCCAGGTTTTACTTAACAAGACGTCAACTACAGGCTCATCTCTCAAGATGCCCTGTTGACAACTTGGACCTCTGCACCCCTTCTGGGAGAACTTTCTCTGAGGCATAAGGGATTCCCAGGGTTGAGACATGGATTTCACTTGTCCATAGGGACAGGAAGACACCTAATTCCCTGGAGAGAACCTTTTCTGCTCCCGATTGATTGGCTGGGGTTCCATGTTTGTATCCTTGGAGACCAGAGAACCCGACTTTCCCAAGACAGAAGAGGGAATGAGTAAGAGTCTGGTCTCTTTCTGCCAGAAGTCAGGTTCTGTCCTTAAGCAGTACCTGGATTTTACAGTGTGTTGTGCCTGGTGATAGAGGCTCAGCCTTCCAAAAACTTTACTTATATTTACACCTTGTCCAGACTGGATTTTCTGAAAGAGTGAAATTTTATTTTGTAGTCAGATTCTCTAGATAGATAGGTAGGTAGGTAGGTAGGTAGGTAGGTAGGTAGGTAGGTAGGTAGGTAGGTAGACAGATAGAGTATGTAAGTCATGCCATACTTTAAATCCAAAGGAAGCAAGGGTTGCGGTGCTGGCTCTATGAACCTTTATGAATCTCCCATGTGGAACTCGTGCTATGACTTAGCAGTGGCTCTTTATTTCTATGGCATATTATATTTGTAGAACAGTAGTAAGTGCATACACTGGCTGCTCCAGTCTGCTGGCAAACATTAGCATTCAAGCTTACATTTTTGACAAATGTGCAGACAGGAATAGCATGAATAGGCATCTTAAATATTAACAACCCAAGCATCTGTTGTGAAACAAATTTAATATATTTACTCAGTCTTTCTCACATTGTTAGGAAAGGTTATAATAAGTGCTTAATTTCAACTTAACTTAGCAGAAGTAACTGGCGGCATCATTCACTACCTCCCAAGCTCTAACACAGTTAGCACGCAGAAATACTTTAATTAACTTGGTTAAGGGCATTGTAAAATAAATATACTTTAAGCAATGTGCATACTATATAACATGCAACAGTAGTGAAATAGTCATCCTGTTTGTATGCATTTTAAATGACCTCATCTTATAAATATACCAAGTATGTTTATTCTTCATCTCCATTCGACACTTATTAGTTCATTTTTTTCTAATGGAAACAATATTTTAAATGTAGAGTTGTTCAGTCATATGTAATACATAATATGTAAACAGTAGCAATAAAATACAGAGCATTGTTAAATTTGAATATGGCTACATGTAACAAGGTTATGCAAGAGAAATAAAATCACTGCTCAATTTTGTTTTCCTTTCTGAATAATGAATACAGATGATGGATGAAAAAAGAACAAATAGGGATTTCCTCCCTGAAGTAATAGCTTCTTAAAATGTATGCGAGGTAGGGGAGGGAGAACAATGATAAAGACCTAAAGAACTTCCCAAATCCACATAGCTATTTCCAGAATCAATGCATTCCTTACTTTCCCACAAGCTGAAATATGTAATAAATAATAGTTCTTTGTATGTAAAAGTATTCAAAAGGAATGCCTTTTGTTCCCTTGTAATAAATTAATATATTCTTCTTTGGTTGATAATCTACAAAAGTAGTTCCTTGTCTCTTGGCATTTTCAACAAAAGCAACAACAAAATGAATATTGGTTTATTCTTCAAAGAAGTCTGTTGCCAGCTATATGAACTTGTGACTGAGTAAGATATGATGCTGTTGAGTGAAGGCTGAGAAACACCACAGTAAACTAGCAGGGTCTGAATATCTAGGAGGGAATCTCAATGCTCTTTTTTTTTTCATGTGACAGGTTGTGGGTTGTAAATTAGGCCTAAAAGGTCAGGTGACAGGCACCTGTTCCTCATTATTGTAGAAAGCTTTTGGTTACAAACAGTGTTAAGCTAAACATAACATGGGGTATGTAACAGGGACTCTCTAAAGCACTCTAGTCGTTTTTACCTGCTCTGTAAATGTCTAAACAGGACGTACATAGATAAGCCCTGCATATAAACACACAATTTCTTCCCTACATGTTATCTTGTATGATTGCAATTAATATTATGTTAGTACTTGGAACTGATGAAGTACATAAATGAATATGGCTAGATCAATCTTCTAATTATGTCTAGACATTGTAGTTGAATGCAAAAATTTTTTTTTTCTTAAAAACAACCCTCTTTTTCCTTTGCAAATTATTGATTGGTTGTGAGAATTATGTTCATGTTTTACCTGGAAAAGCTTGCCAAGTGGCCTCTTATACTTTTTAGATGAATTCTCATTTAAAAAAATGATACCACAAAATATTTTTTTCTCAGCACCCATACATGAGGGGAAAAATCAGCTGCTACATACTGCAGTAGCTTTGCGCCATACATAAACCAGACAGAAAACTACACTGTACAGGAATGTAGGAAGGCTCTTCAGACCTGTCTGTTCTCTTGGGAGTATTCAGAGTTCTTCATATTGAAAAAAGAGAGCACAGCTTAATCCCTGTAAGTGGTTTCCTTTTACATCTTCCAGAGAGCAAACTGTGCATGTATATGGAAAAGACCACACTAGCAGAAGGTGACAGAATATTAGAGGTGCCAGTTGCTTTTAATTAGCTGAGGAGGATGATTTTGAGTAAAGTAAATAACTCAGGTTATTCAGTTCTGTTATTAAAATATGTTCTTTATCCTTTTTGCCTTTAAATAGTTTGTGCTTATTATATGAAGCGCTCCTTTTTAGTATTTGCTTTTGAAATTGATTTGGTTTTCATATTCTAAAACTCTATGATGATTTTTTTTTTTATAAATCGATTTACATTTTGACAGAATAGAGTTAAGTTAATTAATAGATCAGGCACAAAAAAATAACCCACAGTAGGGTATATTTTCTGGTAAAATGAAAGTTATGTTTCAGCACGATGAGCACCGGGCTTCAGTAATCTGCTCCTCGTGTGCAATGAGCACTTCCTACTTCCAGCTAGCAGGCACCTACTGTTTATTTACGCTGCATTAAACTGACAGCTCAGCAATCAGAGGAAAAATATTACTTACCTTCCTGAAGTAAATACCAGTTTATAGGTTAGTGCACGTATTTATATTCCTGTCACCACTAAATAACGGCTCTGTCTCTGTTTTAATATCTACCTGGGCTGTAACCCAGGGATTCACACTCTCCCTGGCTGGAAGGAAGGGGTCCACAGGAGTTTTTCTTCCCAGTCCCTGGTGGCAAAACTCTAAAGGAGAATCATTTCATAATCTCATTTCTGTCATGTGAAAACTAACAGGGAGAGACGTGGGATACTTTTTCTGTTGCACCCCCCCCCCCCCACTGCAGCACCAATCCCCTAGCTCCATTGGCCTGCCACTGAACACAGTCATCCTGAGGCCTTCCCTGGACAGATGTGTGCAAGCACAGTCAAGTATTCATTTGCTAAATTAACTTTCTACAAAGTTCCAAACAGATCAAACTATCCGATTCCTTAGATCATGTCTGTGATAAGGGCTCTTCCCTCCCCATTCTTGGATGGAATGCTTCAGTTTTTTAATGCGGTTCTGCAAACATGCCTATAAAGTAGGGCTTACTGTTTGGATGGTTGCTTCTTAGCTTTGCTCTAAACAGGCTGTCTTCCTTGCCCTTCCTTTCTTCTCTCTTTCCTTGTGGTTAATCTGTCATCCTCAAAATAAGGCTTGTTGCTACTTTTATTTTATAATACTGAATATATTTGTTTCTTCTTCAGTTCAAGGTCCCTCTCTTTCAGGGTCCCCTTGAAACCTCAAAATCCTGCTAAGCTTGAAGGCTCAAACTCATGCTTAACTTGAGAAGATGGTAACTGTTGTTGAAATTGTCTGCAGAGCTCTTGAACTTACTGCCTGTACACAGTTGTCAATCCCTAACCACATACCCCACAAACATCAGAGCAGGCTGTGGTCTTAATACAGCAAGCATATAAATCAAATCTGTTACACAAGGTTCCTTGCCTCCAGTCTCCCAAAGAAAAGTATTCCCCCTGGTAATTTATATAGCATTGCTAACTGCTGTTCTCAATGGTGAGTCTATTTAAACTTGGTGCCTTCATAAAGTGTGATCAATACATTAACACACATTATTTTGTACTTTTGATCTTATGCCAACTGTACCTTTTGCTGTTTATTTTTCTTTTTAAAGGCTTTTTTAAGATCAGATATTTCACTTTAGAGTAAATAGATACAGACTGTGTGTATATATATTCTGGGTGAGATTTAGTAGTAGAGCATTTCTCTAGCATATTGGCCTATTTTTATTCCTTCAAGTCATTCTGTATCACTTGCACAGTTGTTGCTGTCTGAAGGTTTGTAATAGTAATTCTAACCACCTCCTCCTTCAATGGACTTTCCAAGGATGCGATTGAGTCAGTCGGGGATCTAGTTCAGTTGTGAGAGATGAAAAGCAGCTAGCTAGCTGCTTTCTGCTGGAATTTATCTGGTCCAGTTAATGTGACATTTAGTGGAGAAGTAGCTTGTAATCAAACATTCAGAGTCTGCTCTCTTTCCAGGGGAGGGGAAGATCTTGGATAAAACATTTACATGTATATTATTTTACCCATCACATTTGGGAGTCCACTTGTTGTTGAACACATCTTTGAGTACCTAGGGGTTGCAGGTCCCAGTAATGAGGGGGAACCCATGCAGAGGAGGGAGCTGTCTGGCTCCACCTGCGCTTGTGACTGGGGATCTAAGCCAGCCTCCCTCTGCTACTCCCTTCACTACCCCCACCTAGGTGTGCAGGAAGTGGAGGGCGTTCTACCCAGCTGAAGGGGGTGGACTCTACTCAGAGCTATGACCTGATTTGTGGCGCACCCTCAGATCTGCAGACATGGTCCAGCTGCTTCCCAGGCAACTGGTAACCACCTCATTTGGGACGAGCCTGCCTTGCTAATGTGCCAGAGAGAACTTCGCACTGCCACCCATCAAAGACTTTTCTTCTAGGGCTAGATTCGGAAACCAGCCTCTGGTATTTGAGAGGGTAAGTGTCAGAAAAGTTACTACAGGCACTCGGTTCCATGTGGAGAATCAGGCTGCAGCCACAGTGAGTGACAGGCATATTGCTCTGGTGATGTAGTTGGGATATTGCCTTTTTTTTTTTTCTTTCTCAGTTGTGGGTGATTTGGGACTAGGTACCTAGGACATTTTTTCAGTGCTCATTCAGCATTCATTGTTGGGTGTTGAGATGTGCTAGTAGTCTCCAGGAGGGAAATTCTTAGACCTTCTTACCTTTAGGTATTTAAAGAAAAGACAGCGTGTCATCTGTGTGGTTGGGAAATCTTCAGATGCAGTTTTCCTGGAAGCCAGAGCTGATGGCTACAGATTCCTCTGTAATCTTACTCAGTATTTGCTGATGTGCTGTTAAAAGGGTGTAAATGACAGTGTCGTCTTTTAATGTTTTTAGTATATTAAAGACTTTAAGGTAAAAGAAATTTTATGTTCTAAATATTTCATTGCAATAATTTTATAAGTAAAATAACACTCATTGTATGCAGATATCTTTTGAATTGAAGCTATCCTTGAGTAGATTGTAGCCATAATTAGCTGTCTGATGTTGAATGCAATTGGGTTTTCCTGTTCCAGTGAACCAGACAATGAGAATCATTGGAGATCAACAACAATTAATTCTATGCGATTCTTGATATTTAGCAAGCCGTTCCTTTGCCAAGAAAATATTGTACTAGTGAATGAAGCACAAAATACAAATGCTTACAGCTTTACATTTTCAAAGATTATGTAGAATCCACAAAATAATCAAAGGGAAACAACAGATGCCTTGCTTAATGGTAGACCAGTTCTCTAGTCTGGGGGAGGCAGGAACCCCATTTTAATAACCATGCTTCCAAAAACTCTTAGAGGTGACTTACTCTTCTGATGGTTTAAGAGGACTAAGAAACAATTTAGAACATTATCTTAAAAGTTTAAAAATGACAGCCTTAGTGTGTATGGAGTCATTGTATTTTAATCATACTGTATGCTTATTAGTGTTATTAGAGCAGTAGACGGTTAATTACAGCCCTTTTCTGAGACGTGTTAACTGTATATTAACAACCATGTTAAGAAAGAATGATGTATGCTTTTGGGTACAAGCTGCTGCTTGCTAGATTCTTGAAAAATACCTTTTCAAATGTATGGAGTCACATTTTTGGTGAAGAATCATCAAGGGTTTTCACTAAGGTACTTTAATTTTAAAACTTCTACAAGTCATGGAATGCCTTTGTCTTCCCTTTTTTTCCATTAGCTTTGGTTCTATGGAGTTTGCTCCTGGCATTCGATGCCGCCATTGCTCTGCAGCAGTGGCTTTCCCATCCTGTATTCTGAGATGGCCACATTTTCTTGTTTCTGACTTTGGCCAACGTGGACCATGAGAAGCATATTGAGTTGATTTAGCCTGATAAATATTTCTTTTTGTGAAATCATTGTAGTCAATGTTCTTTAGCCAAATTGTATTATTCTCGATTCCATATAATCCAATACTTGAAATATACTTGAACAGTCAACCACAGCGATGATTTTATTGCCTAAATCTCAAACCTAGGTTTCAGCTATGGCTTCTGTCACAGCAAAACAATAAGTGAGTGGAACCACAGGGTTTTAATACCTAAACATTTCCCATGGATTGGTTAACTGAATTCCCTTGATGGAGTTGTAGATCTTGTAACCTCATAATATAGCATTTAAAAACACAGGCACATTTCTATTTTGGGAAGCCTGTAGGGACTGCTCTTATGTATTATCATACAAGGAATTAAAATTTTTAAAAAAAAGAATTAAGTATAAGCTACATTTCTGCACCAGATAAAATAGGAGAGACTAAATGGACAGGTCACATTCTCTGCCTGGCATATAGTAAGCACTAATTTAAGAAAAGCAAAATTAATAATTGGGTAATATTGAATATAGCTTGTGCTGATTAAGATTTATTGAAAAAAAAGAGGCTTTTCTTTGAAGCTTTTCATATTTATTTATTTATTTATTTATTTATTTATTTATTTAATTTTTGCTGATACATGAGCATCTAATCCTCCCGTGAACCAGCCGGGTAGATTATTTAATGTTTTCCTTCTTTAAGTGTGTCCTCCGTCCTTTGCTATGCTTCGGACAACAGTGCTAGAGCTTCTGTCTTAGCCACACCAGCCTCCCTTCAGGATCATGTCAAGGCTCTGTTTAGCTTCATGGTGCTTTGATGTTGGGCTGTGGTAACCAACTTCAGCAGAATCAACCCAAAGGACTGCCCTGCGTTTGTGGTTGGGCACATAGGGTCCGGGTGGTATTCCAGAGCCCAGCCAGCATCGGGCGCTGGTAGGTGGTGCAAGTCTCCTTGCTCTCTGTCCCCTTTCCAAATGCAGTGGTGTTTTCTCAGGACAACATTATGTAGACTTCAGCCAAGACGAGTGCATAAAGACAGAACAAGTCCCGGTAGTTATGCCTCATGTACCAATAGGAGAGGATCGGGGTGCTTGTATGAGAGGCGTTCCCTTGACTCCTTTAAAACTCACAGGCCGGAGTCAACAATGGGCCTCCTTGGCTGGGTGGCAACTTTTGCAAAGGTTACAGGCATTCTTTGAAAGTTATCTAAAAAGAGACTTCTTTTAACATTTTTATTATCTTTTTAAAGCATGCGTGGGACTATTTGCAAGACATTCCTATTTAGTTACACACCCAAAAAAATACGCTTTAAGTGGTGCACTGCTGTGTGACCTATGGCGTTATCACACACATTCTGTCTCTTTAAAAACACAGTCTCCTCTATCTGCCCTATTAATTGTTGATATGTTGCCATCCACGAGACAAAAATTAGAGCTGTAATTAAATAATCATGTGATGCTCCTTAGTGCCAGTGAGAGCAAACTCATTTTTCCAGGCCCTGATGGTCACTGATGATTGTATTACCACTGGCTTGCTTGATTTTTTTTTTTTTT
>NC_034607.1:19384672-19388920 GCF_900095145.1 Mus pahari | reverse complement strand
TTTTTTTTTTTTTTTTTTTTTTTTTTTTGCCTTTGGTCACCTGGTAGGTTCTTTGGGAAGGCTACATCAGTAGTGTGGTTGGCTGCCATTTAATTTACACTGGTGTTTTGGCTGGGATGGAGGCATATGGGGAATGCCAGGAGAATTACAAAAGGAGCTGGGTATTAAAATTCAGAAATGATTAAAATTGAAATAAAAGGATGCTGCTTCTTTGCCAGTACTCTGGCAGTCATAATGACACATAGAGATTAGCCTCTACCTTCATCCTCTCCTTCTTTCTCATTTCCTCTTGTTTATTATTGACACATTTTCCTTATGTCTGTCTCTCATCTCTGTATCTTTTGTACTATTATGTGTTTCTCCTTCTCTCGCTTTCCTTAAGCATGGAGACGCCTACTTAACCTTATTATAACAATAACAGAATAGGTTATTAATATTTAATATGCACATGATTAAAATTTCTCTCCCTTAAACATAGGTCAGCTGTATTATTATTAACCAGCATGTAATTTTTCATTTAAAATATTCCTATTCTGCCTTACTGTTTCTGAAATGCCTTCTACTTTAGTAGTGATTTAATACATAATGTTTAGAAAACTGTGGACGGCTACTGAGAAAAGAACTTACCAGTCATGGATAATCAATTATGCATGAATTCAAATGTAACAGATGGAATCTGGTGAGTTAAAGTTTCTCTATGCCTTAGTGTTTTTTATTTTTTTAATTTGTTTGTTTGACACCTGTCTCTTATATATAGATAAACATCTAATATACCACGTGAGACATTTCCTTGTGTCTTTATTTCCCTTTTAAAGTGAACATAGTTTTTACATCAGATGTAAAGGCATAGACACCTTGATCTGTCCCTAAACATCTGCCTCTGTCCCTTTGTTTTATAGCTTGTGGGATCGTGCTTAGCTAATGGCCACTCAGCTGGCTGGTCGGGTGGGAAGGAAGACCCACACCTAGTTGCTCTTCTACTGTGTCAGATACCCTTTCTGTGGGACTTGCTTAATAATAGGGTATTACAATAACTGTTGGTTTTAAAGGGTTTCTGATGAAAACAGTGGTGCTCCACTTTTCAATTGAGTAATCCATTCTTGCATGTTACGCAACTGTTAACTGTACATTTATCATGTTATACCATATGCCCATTATATTCACTTGTACATACACACACACACGAACACACACAAATATGTACATACACATACACGCATGAGGTGTATACATACTTGGATATAGGCCCAGCCATTGAGCTTTTCAAATTCATTATGGAATACCACAAAAGTTAGTTATATATCCTAAGCTGTGGCCCTTCCCAGCCTCAAAGATACATTTGTTTAAAGCTTTGTAAATCTTTAATGATAAAGTCCCTTCATACAAAGTGAACTCAAGGCTTGGTTTCAAGGACCTAAGTTACCCAAGGAGAGATAAGAAGGTTCATCCTCATTCAGTGTGTCAGTAGAAATATCGGGAGAAGAGTTGGTACTGACCGTCCGTCAAGCAGCTTAGTCTCTAGTCAGTTACAAGCTGGTCCCCATCAGAGGTGTTTACAAATAATCTGTTTGTCTCCCACATGTGTTTATATATAAAAAATACAAATGAAAAAAGTGTTTTGCAAAGTAAAAATAAATGATTAAAAAATAGCCTCAAGGCTCTCTAGTTCTTTTTAAGAAGTTATAGTGTAGTATTATTTATAAACTTTTTGCTTCTTACCAGCAGGAAATTTACATGTAAATTTATAGTCCATGTTACTTATCTAATGAATTAAGTTTCACAATAAACATGTTAATAAAGAGGCATCTTCAAGACAGGTAACTAGGCCTATAGCTATACTGTAAAGCTATTTATAATAATTAATGCTTTTTATCTATGAATATATCTTTAATTTAGGTTCGCAACATATTAATATTCCTTAGTCACGCACATCAGAAAAACACACCAATGTGAATATGAGCTTGAGTAAAATATAATTTATAAGATAATTTCCAGTTCACAAAAATTCCATCATTAATATAAAAATCTCTAATATAAGATCACCAGAAACAGATGATATGACACTCTATCCAGGATAGCATAGTATATAGGAAAGAATGTGTGTAATTGTTGGATTAGAAGTTAACTACCTTGGTCCTGTATTCCTACCAGAGAAGTAACTGCCTACATTTGAAGTTAATTAAATTTAGATTTAAGAACTTTGTTTTAAAAAAATAGAGTCTAAAGTTATCACATGCCGACAATTTATAGATTATTATTACGTTTATGCCAACCTCTCAAGGATGCTTTTCTACATGAGCAATTGAGGGAAGATGTACTATTTTGTGAATGTAATCATTATGCTTTTCAAAAAGATACCCAGAGATGATTTGGACTGACCTCATTTGTTTCAGTCTCTCTCCTCTTTTTCTCCTTTGCTAAGGCTTTGTGTTGAGTTAATGTTAAAGAGAACAGTATCTTCTTACATTTGGAGGAACTTCAGAAAAGGTGAGATATTGCTTGGCGATTACCAGCCCAAGCTAATTATCTTTTGGGTTCGACACTCATCCTATGAATCAATTGTCTGTTACAGACTGGACTGTGACTGTTGGCAGGTAAGGACAAAGGCCTAGGAAGTTGGTATTGGGATGGCTGGTCCAGTATCTTGGAGCTCACTGTCTCTCTGAGGCTTGCCATGATGTGTGAAGGACAATATATTTCTCCTGCACTAAGGAACAGCTGATAGCCCTGCTATTTTGTTTAAATTAGTTTCCTGTGGTAAATATCTAACCTAAAACACGCCATTTTGATGATATTGAGGATACAATTCTGTGACATTGATTGTATTTACACTGATATAAACAGCTGTCACCACCGGCTCTTCTGAATTCTTTCATCAACCCCTTTTAAACTAACCTCTACTTTTGCTTCATCAAATTTCAAGCATTAAAATGAGGTTGAATCATTTTCTAGCTGAGAAGGATTTGTCCCAGGTTGTGGCTTTTCTTTGCTTTAGTGTTCTGTGACATTCGCTCATGGCAGTACAGTACCAGGTACTGCTTGTGGTGGATGTCTCCGCAGACATTAATTGGACTAGTATTTGGATCTTTATCCTTGCAACTAAACTTTTTATCCTTGCAACTAAACCAGAAAACACTGTTAATAATATTATCCACATCTCTAAGGAAGTCTGATTGGTATATCTTGGCTAAAGGTCGGGAAGGGTTGTCGGAATTCATAAGAGTTAGAATCCTTCCGGCTTCCCAAGAGTCCTGCCCTCCTAATCAAGGTTGAAGTGTCCCTCCGTTACTGCCAAGGCATCCAGGGCATGTACAGTTTGAGCACTTTGGTTCTGCTCAAATGCAGTGACAGGCTGGAAAAGAAAAAGAAAAAGATACATTTTCAAGTATTAGAAAAAGCCCACTCAAGGTTAAATAGTGGTTATGAGGGGAGGGAAAATAAAAATCACATTCAACTGTGTTGGAAAAAAAGGGGGTGGGTATGGAGGAAACTTGGATAGTTCTGGCTCCAGTAAATAACAGACTGGTTGCAGAACGGAGCTTCCATGTGTAATTTTGTGGTTAGTTGCTTATGTCTGTGATGATAAATCACATACCTGCATAGGATTTTTGGCACCCCAGTAAATCTCAAACAAGTGCCCAAATGCTAATTTATCATGGTTCCTTGGACAGCGTACCCCTTTTTACCAACTCAGTGATCTAAGATCCCGTTCCTACCCCCTTATCTGTCTGTTTCAAACAAATGCCTACACAACCACTCCTTGAGTTTTGGAGCACTCACTGCTGGTCCCTGCAACAAACCTGCCTTGCTCTGTGTCCCTGGGATTAGGTTAAAAACTTCAGTTCAGGGGTACCCTAGTGGGTGTGTTCGAGTCCTTGTCTCCCAAATACTGCCTACACTAGAGGGTGGCAGACCTGATCACTTAGCAGAGACATCCTGTGAACCTTAAAAACACTGCCTAGCTCACACCTCCAACTATTCAATTGCAGTAAGCTGTTATATCCACACTTGTCTTTCCTTCCTAAGATTCTTCAGCACTAACTCCTTTGTGCAAACAGTTCTGGGATTTCTTCCTGTGGTGTCAGGGATGTACATACATGTGGTACATTTTAGGATGTTCTAAACCTTGCAATTTGGAGGTACCAGTATAGAACAAGAATGGCACAAAGGTGGTAGAATGCATAGTGTGATAGAAGAACAGGGGGAGGGAAAAAAGCCATAGCCATAGCCATAGCCATAGCCATAGCC